>NW_028319309.1:0-201525 GCF_062004578.1 Staurois parvus | reverse complement strand
CTCTTTCAGTCTCCCTCTCTTTCACTCTTCCTCTCCCTCCCTTTCACTCTCCCTCCCTTTCACTGTCCCTCTCTTTTACTCTCCCTCTCTTTCACTCTCCCTCTCTTTCACTCTCACTCTCTTCACTTTCATTCTCCCTCCCTTTCACTCTCCCTTTCTTTCACTCTCACTCTCTTTCACTTTCATTATCCCTCCTTTTCACACTCCCTCCCTTTCACTTTCCCTCTCTTTCATTCCCCTCCCTTTCATTCTCCCTCCCTTTCACTCTCGCTCCCTTTCACTTTCCCTCTCTTTCCCTCTCCCTCTTTTTCACTCTCTATCCTGTTCACTCTCGCTCTCTTTCACTCTCTCCCCCTTTCACTCTTCCTCCCTTTCTCAATCCCTCCTTTTCACACTCCCTCCCTTTCACTTTCCCTCTCTTTCATTCCCCCTCCCTTTCATTCTCCCTCCCTTTCACTCTCGCTCCCTTTCACTTTCCCTCTCTTTCCCTCTCCCTCTTTTTCACTCTCTATCCTGTTCACTCTCGCTCTCTTTCACTCTCTCCCCTTTCACTCTTCCTCCCTTTCTCTCTCCCTCCCTTTCAATCTCCCTATCTTTCACTCCCTCCCTTTCTCTCGTCCTCTCTCCCTTCCACTCTCCTTCTCCTTCACTCTCCCTCCCTTTCACTCTCTCTCTCTCTCTCTTTCACTCTCTCTCTCTCTTTATCTCTCCTTCCCTTTCACTCTCTGTCTCTTTCACTCTCTCTCTCTTTCACTCTCCCTCCCTTTCCCTCTCTTTCACTCTCCCTCCCTTTCACTCCCTCTCCCTTTCTCCCCCCTCTCTTTCACTCTCCGTATCTTTCACTCTCTCTCCTTTTCACTCTCCCTCCCTTTCACTCTCTCTTTCACTCTCCCTCTCTTTCACTCTCCCTCCCTTTCCCTCTCTCTCTTTCACTCTCCCTCCCTTTCACTCTCCCTCCCTTTTACTCTCCCTCTCTTTCACTCTCCCTCTCCTTCTCTTTCACTCTCCCTCTCTTTCACTCTCCCTCTGTCTCATCCCTCACTCTCAGCTCTCTTTTTCTCTTCTCTCCACCTTACTCTCCCGCTCAGCTTCCCTCTTGGACTCTCTCTTTGTCTCCCATCCCTCACTATCACTGGTCTCTAAGTCTCTCTCTCACTCATCTCTCCTTCTTTCCTTCCCCCCCTCTCTCCCCTTTCCACTTTTCCTTCCTTGTCAGTTTCTCTCCTAATATCCTCCTCTTCCTCTCTGTCTCATCCCTCTCTCTTACTTCTCTCTCCACATTTCACTCTCCTGTCCCTCGCCCCCCCTTCCCCCCATGTCTCCCACCCCCCCATGTCTCTTCATCATATATGAATATGAAACATCGGATTGAGGACAGTGCCGGATATTTAAGGGGGCAAAAGAGGCAACTGTCCCCTCACATCAGGAGCCCCACCCTCTATAAAAAAAATACAACAATGACATATTTTTTATAAAATACTAAAACATTTTTTAAATAAAATAAGATATAATAATATAAAAATCTTTTCTTTAATTAGATGTATCTTGGGAAGTAATATTTCACGGTACTCTGTAAAAGGTTTTACTCTGGACTTGTATTTTGTATCATTTTTAAAAACAAATTTTGGCAGCTCAAGCAAACCACACAAAGAGCGCTTATACTGTAAGGCTGCGTTCACACCCATGCGTCTTTTAGTGCTTTTTGCAGAAACGCACGACAGTCCATTTATAATGGTTTGCTATGGAACATGTTCACATTTCCGCTTTTTTGAGCTGCTGCAGGAAGGGGGTGAAAGTGTCCAGACTGGAAGGGGATGAAAGTGTCCGGACTGGAAGGGGGGGAAAGTGTCCAGACTGGAAGGGGATGAAAGTGTCCGGACTGGAAGGGGGGGAAAGTGTCCGGACTGGAAGGGGGGGAAAGTGTCCAGACTGGAAGGGGGGGTGAAAGTGTCCGGACTGGAAGGGGGGGAAAGTGTCCGGGCTGGAAGGGGGTGAAAGTGTCCGGACTTGAAGGGGGGAAAGTGTCCGGACTGGAAGGGGGTGAAAGTGTCCGGACTGGAAGGGGGTGAAAGTGTCCAGACTGGAAGGGGATGAAAGTGTCCGGACTGGAAGGGGGGGAAAGTGTCCGGACTGGAAGGGGGGGAAAATGTCCAGACTGGAAGGGGGGGTGAAAGTGTCCGGACTGGAAGGGGGGGAAAGTGTCCGGGCTGGAAGGGGGTGAAAGTGTCCGGACTTGAAGGGGGGAAAGTGTCCGGACTGGAAGGGGGGGAAAGTGTCCGGACTGGAAGGGGGTGAAAGTGTCCGGACTGGAAGGGGGGGAAAGTGTCCGGACTGGAAGGGGGTGAAAGTGTCCGGAATGGAAGGGGGTGAAAGTGTCCGGACTGGAAGGGGGGAAAGTGTCCGGACTGGAAGGGGGTGAAAGTGTCCGGACTGGAAGGGGGTGAAAGTGTCCGGACTGGAAGGGGGTGAAAGTGTCCGAACTGGAAGGGGGTGAAAGTGTCCGGACTGGAAGGGGGGGAAGTGTCCGGACTGGAAGTGGGTGAAAGTGTCCGGACAGGAAGGGGGGGTGAAAGTGTCCGGACTGGAAGGGGTTAAAAAGATCTACGAAAATCACTTCCTGGCATTGCTCGGTCCCGATGAAGAAGAGTGATTTCTTTCTGAAACCCACATAAGCGGTCCTGACGCTTACATACATGTGCGTGTGCACACTTGGACCTGCAAACTTACTGGTTGCCTGCAAGGGCATCCCAACAACCTGCGCATCCAGTTCTGTGCTGGGACAACTGGCAATACCTGGAATAATCCGCAGCAGCCGGAAGTGGCAGGAGTCTCTCGTTTCCTCTCACTTGTTACATTGAGATACTTAGAGGAGTATTTAAAAAAAAAATAGCAGAGTTATTCATCCTGTGAAGCTGCAGGTATTTTAATTCTGTGGGAAAAACAAATGTTATGAAGTTATTTTCTCTTCAGGTCGAATGTTCTTCGTAAAGCGAATTAAAAAATATTGCATTGTGGCCACTAGATGGAGCTGATGATTAAAGGAATTGAATGCTTATTATTTCTGTGATCATCCGCTCCACCTAGTGGCTGCAATGCGGTATTTTTCTAGTTCACTCTATTCTGTATGAAGGATAAAATTTGGCCTGGAGAGAAAATAGCCAGATAGCATTTGTTTTTTTGGTTCCAGTCGCACAGAACGAATAGAGAAGGGAAATGCTGTGTTGTATTAGAATTTGGGATCCTCGTGTGCACGGGGGGTTTTGGATACGGGCTTATGCAAAACATGAGGTCACATGGGGGACTCTGCCTAGGCTAAGATAATGCCATCAGGAATAAGCATTTCCTCAGTCTCCTCTTCCTCAGTGATCAGACTGCAATATTGTGACTTTGTAGCAAATGAGAGGTTGTAGCAGGGGATGATCTGCGTCAGACATTTGTGAACACTGCACAGGCAACAGGACTTACATGATTGTGTCAGGACTGAGCTGCGATCTTAGTCCAGGGCTGCATTGTATGTGAGAAGGCTGTGGTCCCAGTCACCTTAGAGAGGACACTGCAGGGGATCGGTCATATTTCAGTGACGGACCCTGCCAGAGCCAGGACTAGAGTATGTAATGCACCTTATCTCTGCAACCCTAGACTAAACAAGTGTGTGGGGACCCCACTGCAACGATACGTTTTGTCTCCTTTCTGGAGTTCAGCTTTACATCTTTTTCTGATGCATTTTTTTTTATAGTATTATTTTATTATTACCATTGCTAATACTTTTATTATTAACTTTCACTACAAGTATCACCCTCATTATTACTACTTGTATTTTATATGTATTATTTTAGTATTATATATCTTTTCATTCATCACAATATTTTGACTTTTTTTTTTAATTACATATTATTTAATTTATATAAAATATAGTATATGTTATTATTGTTATTTGTCTTATATTTCATACATTATTTTATATATTATTTATTTTATATAGTATATATTATATCAATTTTATTGTTTTTTTTTCCATACATTATTATATATATTTTTTTATATAGTGTATATTATATAATCCCTGGCCATGTGGGATCTCCAGCATGGTGGGGGTTGGGGAAAGACCTGGCAACCTACCCTGTAAAATAATTGCTAAGAGAAATCATGGAAAAACTCGCTTACGAGTGACGGTCCGTGCAATCGCCAAGGGTCAGACATGACTGAATGGTTAGATAGATAGATATTATATAAATTTTATTTATTTTTTATATTTCACACAATATTATATAATATTTATTTTATATAGTATATATTATATCAATTGTATAATTTTATTTTCATACATTTTATATATATATATATATATATATATATACACATACATTGAAATATTTAATAAAATACAATTAATATAATTTAGATTATATAAAATACATTTTTTATATATATATATATATATATATATATATATATATATATGTATATATATATATATATATATATAATGTATTTTATATAATATAAATTATATTAATTGTATTTTATTAAATATTTCAAACATTATTATATGTTATTTATTTTATATAGTATATATTATATCAATTTTATTATTTTTATTTTTCATACATTATTATATACTGTATATTATTTATTTTATTTCATATAAATTATAATAATGTTACTGTTTTTTTTTAAATATTTCACATATTATTATATGCTCCTAGATTGTAAGCTCCCAGGATCAGGGCCCTCCTATCCCTCTTGTATTGAACTGTATTGTTGCTGTATTGTCTCCCGTTATATTGTAAAGCGCTGAGCAAACTGTTGGTGCGATATAAATCCTGTATAATAATAATAATAATGTTATTTGTTTTACATAGTGTATATTACATACATTTTCTTTTTTATACATTAATATATATAGTATTTAATTTATATAATATAAATGATATTAATTTTATTTTTTATGTATATATTAATTTCATATATGTTATTTATTTTATATAGTATATATTATATCAATTTTATTATTTTAGTTTTTCATACATTATTATATATATTGTTTATTTTATATAAATAAATATAAATTATAATAATTTTACTGTTTTTTTAAATATATTTCATAAATTATTATATATGTTATTTTATATATTTATATATATTATATCAACTTTATTGTTTTTTTTTAATATTTTATACATTATTATATATGTTGTTTATTTTATATAGTGTATATCAATTTTATTGTTTTCCTATTTTTTAATACATTATTATATATTTTTAATTTTTTTTAAAATACACTGCTGGACACACATGAATGTATTGATAGACCGTGCTGGGAACTCCGGAATGTAAGGGGGGAACGGGGACTCTGGGGTTGATTTACTAAAGGCAAATAGACTGTGCATTTTGCAAGTGAAGTTGCTCCAGAGCTCAGTAAATGAGATGAAGCTTCACTTTGCAAAGAATACCCAATCACATGCAAGAAAAATAAAAAAAAAAACTTCATTTTTGCTTGCACGTGATTGGATGATGGAAGTCAGCAGAGCTTCTCCTCATTTACTGAGCTCTGGAGCAACTTCACTAAAATGCACAGTCTGTTTGCCTTTGGTCAATCAACTCCAATGCTGGGCACTCCTAAATGTAGGAAGGAGCTCTACTGGGCACTTAGGGATATAAGGGGGGACTCTGCTGAGCACTCCTGGATGTGGAAGGGAAGTTTGCAGAGCACTACTGGATGTAAGAGGGACTGTACTGGGCACTCCTGAATGTAATGGAGGGGGGGGGGGGGCATGCTGGGCACACATGGACTTTAAGGGGGGACTCTGCTGGGCACTTCTGGATGTAAGGGGGAACTCTGCTGGGCACACATGGATGTAAGGGAGAACTCTGCTGGGCACACATGGATGTAAGGGGGAACTCTGCTGGGCACTCCTGGTTGTAAGGGGGGAATCTGCTAGACATTCCTGTATATGGGGGGAGGGGGACTCCTGGATGTAAGGGGGGCACAAATCGATTTTAAGGGGGGACTCTGCTGGACACTCCTGGATGTAGAAAGGAAGTTTGCAGAGCACTCATGGATGTAAGAGAGAACTCTGCTGGGCACACATAGATGTAAGGGGAGACTCTGCTGGGCATTCCTGTATATGGGGGGGCACTCCTGGATGTAAGGGGGAACTCTGCCAGGCACAAACAGATATAAGGGGGAACTCTGCCAGGCACACACAGATGTAAGGGGAGGAATCTGCGGGGCATCCTTGTATGTAAGGGGGTCTTATTACATTTTTATCAATAAAAACTTATTTTATAGTCCTGCCCCTGTTTGTCATGTATAGGGTGTGGCCCCAGTACTGAACACCCCCTGGACACCCCCTGATAGACTATAAATGTCTCATTCGATTCTGAGCCATTTTTCTGGCCTTCAGCGAGTGAAGTAATGCCGGCCATAGACAGGTCGAAAATCGGACGATTTTGGCACCGTTAGTGGGTTAATTGGTCGGCCGTTTTGTGGGGTTTTTGCACATTTTTTTTTATCAGTCATGTTGGAAAATGTGCGGCCGATGCAAGAAGAAGAAAAAGAAGAATTCCAGTCCGCTATTATATTTTATATGAAAAGTCTTGCGGTTGCAACAAATGTATCCATTTGTATCCAAATAAAAACATCTGTATCTGAAATGGAAACAAATGGATACAAATGGATACATTGTTGCAACCGCAAGTTCTCCTCCTCCTCCTTCTCCCTCTTCTCCTCCTTCTCCTTCTCCTCCTCCTTCTCCTTCTTCTCCTTCTTCTCCTTCTCCTGCTCCTCCCCCTTCTCCTCCTCCTTCTTCTTCTCCTCCTTCTCCTTCTTCTTCTCCTTCTCCTCCTTCTTCTCCTTCTCCTCCTTCTCCGTCTTCTCCTTCTTCTTCTTCTCCTTCTTCTCCTCCTTCTCCTTCTCCTCCTTCTCCTTCTCCTCCTCCTTCTCCTTCTCCTCCTTCTTCTCCTTCTACTTCTCCTTTTTCTCCTCCTTCTTCTTCTTCTTTTTCTTCTTCTTCTTCTTCTCCTCCTTCTTCTCCTCCTTCTCCTCCTTCTCCTCCTCCTCCTTCTCCTCCTTCTCCTTCTACTTCTTCTACTTCTTCTTCTCCTCCTTCTTCTTCTTCTCCTTCTACTTCTTCTTCTTCTCCTCCTTCTCCTCCTCCTCCTTCTTCTTCTTCTCCTTCTCCTCCTCCTCCTTCTCCTCCTTCTCCTTCTTCTCCTTCTACTTCTTCTTCTTCTCCTCCTTCTCCTTCTTCTCCTTCTCCTTCTCCTCCTTCTTCTTCTTTTTCTTTTCCTCTCCCCTGTGTGCTCCCCCGTCTCTGCAAGGGACAGAAGTAATTATGGGGTTAAATGCCGGCCATAGACGGGACAAAAATCAGCCAATTTTTTTTTTACTGTTGGTGGTAACTTATATATCCATATATCTCAGTATCAGACACCCTGCAGTCAGTGAGGACCGGTGACAGGAGACAGAAAACAAAGATCCTGTGTGAGAGGAAAGTCCCAGCCACCCTCCACAAATGCAGAATTGTTAATATCCAGCAGCAACACTAGGGGGACTCCCAGGCACAGGGATTCAGGGCTCCGATCCTCAACGTTCCGGGATTTCACTAATCATATTCCAGCCAGATAGAAAATCTGCAAATCTGCTTTTTGTGCATCCAACTTTATTTGTAGTAATGAGGCGACGTCCGTCTCCGGAGGGCTCGCCGAGTGGAATGCGAATCGCTCTCAATTTGGAGGAGCGCGGCGGCTACGGCGCTCTCATTGTTGGAGGGCTCTCTGTGAGGATCTGTAGAATATTCATCCTTGGAGGACTCGGCTTCCTCCTGAATTCCTGATTATTCCAACGTCTCCAGCAGGAGGTTGCAGAGTGCGCTCATTTCTGATTGGTTCTATATTTAAATTTAAAAAAAAAAAGTCTATCCATTAAAGAGGAAGCGGTGACATCGGTTCTTAGGGAAAGGATTGGCTGAGATTTGATCCCACCCACACCGTGGAGTGTATTTATAAAACCAAGGCAGAACTATTTGTCCTTAGAAGCTGCATGGACGTTCGTTCTGTGCAAAAGGGGGAATAATTGAATATTATTGAGATTTTTTTTTCTCTCAGTTGATAGTACCTAATGATGGCCAGTAGATGGAGCTGATGAAGTGGTTAATATTTATCATCAGCGCCATCTACTGGACACAATGCTGAAGTTTTCTGATTCACTCTGTTCTGTCTAATGCAGGCCATAGACGGGTCGCTTTTTGGACAAATTTTTGTCCGAACAAAAAAACGGCCGATAATCACACTGTTAGTGGGGCAATACCGTTGGCCGTTTTTGGTGGATCTTCTCGTTTATTTGTATCGGTCATGCTGGAAAATCCATGAAAAACGACAATGGTGGCAGCATTGGTGCCAGCAACAACTGATTTTCCGTTTATCGGCCGACAATTCGGCCAATTAACAGCCCCTCTATGGCCAACCTTAGGCTAGGTTCATGTTTAACCCCTCATCCTCCAGAGAATTCCCCCCACCCCCCCGACCAGGCCATTTTTTGCGTTACGGCGCTGTGTTACTTTAACTGACAATTGCACAGTCATGCAACGCTGCACCCAAATTGAATTTACATCCTTTTCCTCCCATGAATAGAGCTTTCTTTTGGTGGTATTGGATCGCCTGTGCGTTTTTTATTTTTTGTGTTATAAACAAAAAAAGACCAACAATTTTGAGAAAAAAACAATATTTTTGATTTTTGCTATTAAACATGTTCTGTAAAAAAAATTTAAAAAATAAAATTCCGCCATAAATTTAGGCCAAAATGTATTCCGCTCCATGTCTTTGCTAAAAAAAAATCCCAATTTGTGTAAATAAATTAGTTTACGTGAAATTTATAGCGTTTACAAATGGAGGTATGGATACCGGGATTTTTTTTTTTTTTTTACTAGTAATGGTGGTGATCAACGACTTATAATGGGACTGCGGTGGGCATTCTGACACTGGGGGGGAACTGACTTGGTGTCACTGACATCCCCAGTGACACCAATACAGTGATCAGTGCTAATATAAAGCACTGACACTGTACTAATGGCACTGGGTAGGAAGGGGTTAACATGTGGGCCGATCAAAGGGTTAACTGTGTGCTGGGTGTGTGCTTCACTGTAAGCACACTGCTTTGTATGGCTGTGCTATGCAGAGCCATACAAAGCATTGTGTAGGAGCTGACAGGGGAGAGATCTGTATTGTTTACATACAGGTCTCTCCCCCTATTGGAAATTCTCGAAGATCCCCGGGGAATCACCGGCCGGGACCCGGTAATTGACAGCCGAGGCCGCCAATGGCAGCGCAGGTAGGGCGCACGCGCCCTACCCGGAACTGCAAAATCACATGTATATATATATATATATGTGATTTTGTGCACCCGTGCCGCCTTGTAGCAGTTTTTCTGCTACAGGGAGGCATGGAAGCGGTTAAATTTTAAAAATAGAATATATTTGAATACATTTATAAATAATAAATGTAATAATTTAGCCATTTATTAAAAATTTAACAAATAAAAAATGAAATCGAACAAAGGCTGGATTTGCTCTTCACCATTACAGTAAACCTCAATTTTCGTCATAAATTCAGGATCTGGGAAATTGGCACCCGGGACCCGGCATCCAGTCTCTTCCTCATTAATATTATTATACAGGATTTATGGCGCCAACAGTTTGCTCAGCACTTTACAATATAACGGGAGACAATACAGCAACAATACAGTTCAATACAAGAGGGATAGGAGGGCCCTGATCCAGGGAGCTTACAATCTAGGAGGGAGGGGCTGGTGGTACAAAAGATAATAACTGGGGGGGATGGACTGGTAGGAGGAAGAGAAGATTCCAGTATTAACTGAGGGCAGGATAGGCTTCCCTGAAGAGATAGATTTTCAGAGATCTTCTGAGATTTTCAAAGTGGGCAGAGTAGGCGATAGTCGGATAGATTGGGGTAGAGAGGTCATTGGAAGGATTGGCAGAGAGCTATGGAGGACACTGAGTGGAGGGATTGGCAGAGAGGGATGGAGGACACTGAATGGAGGCCAGTGGAGGGATTGGCAGAGTGGGGTGGAGGACATTGAGTGGAGGTCAGTGGAGGGATTGGCAGAGAGGGGTGGAAGACACTGAGTGGAGGCCAGTGGAGGGATTGGCAAAGTGGGGTGAAGGACACTGAGTGGAGATAAGTGGAGGGATTGCAGTGAGGGATGGAGGACACTGAGTGGAGGCCAGTGGAGGGATTGGCAGAGAGGAGTGGAGGACATTGAGTGGAGGTCAGTGGAGGGATTGGCAGAGAGGGGTGGAGGACATTGAGTGGAGGCCAGTGGAGGGATTGGCAGAGAGGGATGGAGGACACTGAGTGGAGGGATTGGCAGAGAGGGTTGGAGGACACTGAGTGGAGGCCAGTGGAGGGATTGGCAGAGAGGGATGGAGGACACTGAGTGGAGGGATTGGCAGAGACGGATGGAGGAAACTGAGTGGAGGGATTGGCAGAGAGGGATGGAGGACACTGAGTGGAGGGATTGGCAGAGAGGGGTGGAGGACACTGAGTGGAGACCAGTGGAGGGATTGGCAGAGAGGGGTGGAGGACACTGAGTGGAGGCCAGTAGAGGGATTGGCAGAGAGGGGTGGAGGACATTGAGTGGAGGCCAGTGGAGGGATTGGCAGAGAGGGATGGAGGACACTGAGTGGAGGGATTGGCAGAGAGGGGTGGAGGACACTGAGTGGAGGCCAGTGGAGGGATTGGCAGAGAGGGGTGGAGGACACTGAATGGAGACCAGTGGAGGGATTGGCAGAGAGGGGTGGAGGACACTGAGTGGAGGCCAGTGGAGGGATTGGCAGAGAGGGATGGAGGACACTGAGTGGAGGGATTGGCAGAGAGGGGTGGAGGACACTGAGTGGAGACCAGTGGAGGGATTGGCAGAGAGGGGTGGAGGACACTGGGTGGAGACCAGTGGAGGGATTGGCAGAGAGGGGTGGAGGACACTGAATGGAGACCAGTGGAGGGATTGGCAGAGAGGGGTGGAGGACACTGAGTGGAGGCCAGTGGAGGGATTGGCAGGGAGGGATGGAGGACACTGAGTGGAGGGATTGGCAGGGAGGGATGGAGGACACTGAGTGGAGGGATTGGCAGAGAGGGGTGGAGGACACTGAGTGGAGGCTAGTGGAGGGATTGGCAGAGAGAGGTGGAGGACACTGAGTGGAGGCCAGTGGAGGGATTGGCAGAGAGGGGTGGAGGACACTGAGTGGAGGCCAGTGGAGGGATTGACAGAGAGGGATTGGCAGATATGGAACGGCTGGTTTTAGTGCCCTGGTCTTAGTAAAGCTCTCCTACGCGTTTCCACAAATTTAGAGGCAGGAAAAAAAAATATTACTTGTGATGAGCATTTTAGCTGAAAAAGCACCTAAACGCGGTTCAACACGTCTAAGCGTTCGGCACGTTTAGCACTTAAGCGTCTGTTCATTTTAATGGCCAAAATAAATAAATATTCTGGCCAATGAAACAAAAAAAAAGCCCAAGCACTTGAGGCACCTAAACACGTTTGCAAAAATGCGGCTGACCCCGGGTTCACACCTAAGCGTTTTCTGCAGCGTTTTGCAGAAACGCAATTCAGTCCATGTAACATGATATCCTATGGGACACGTTCACATCTCTGCGTTTTCACCGGTGCATTTTTTGGAAAGGGTCAGGGACTTTTTTGAACGCAAAACCTTGCATTTTTGGTTCTATAGACTTCAATGGGAATGCTGCAGAAAAGGATGTATTGTGTTTTTGCCACGCTTTTGATGTGTTTTGCATTTTGCGTTTAAAATCTGCCTAGCAACAAGGAAAAAAAACCCCTGCAAAACGCATCAAAAACGCTGCAAAAACACAACGCAAAATGGAATGCAGAAATGCGTCAAAAACCTGCGTAGGTGTGAACGTAGACTTAGGCGGGATTTTGAAGCTGCTTTTTTCCTGCGAGCGTTTATAACAGCCCCCCATGTGCATGAAACCTATCGGTCAATCCTGTAATATATCGATATCTGTCCACGACTCGTTCTGCGTCTGATAGCCCCCGGCCATCTTGCACACCAGACGATTTGCATTCCTGCAGCGAAGGCGATCGGCTGAATGAACACAGGCTGCTCAGGGAATGGAGGCAAACTACGTCTTTCTGCGCCGCACTTTATCACAAAGCGAGCGAACTCATCCGCAAGGGCGCCGACCCTTCACCTGCCGCGGCGGGGGGCCCATGCAGACGGAACTACCTTGTGGAATTGATCCCGATTTTTACTTGTGGAGAAGGTGAAGGCGTTGTCAGGGGGGGACTGTGATTTCTATGAGCGGTAATAAATACCTGGAAGGGTTACCCTGGCCAGGGGCAGACTGACCATTGGGGAACTCGGGCACTGCCTGAGGGCCCGGGGTCAGCAGGGGGCCCCATGAGATGTCCCTGGTACCTTTCATAGGCTTTTTTGGGTGTGGTTTGAGTGTGGGCGAGGACACAGGGGCCCCATGATCCCCTATTGCTCGGGGGCCCCATGAGATGTCCCTGGTACCTTTCATAGGCTTTTTTGGGTGTGGTTTGAGTGTGGGCGAGGACACAGGGGCCCCATGATCCCCTATTGCTCGGGGGCCCCATGAGATGTCCCTGGTACCTTTCATAGGCTTTTTTGGGTGTGGTTTGAGTGTGGGCGAGGACACAGGGGCCCCATGATCCCCTATTGCTCGGGGGCCCCATGAGATGTCCCTGGTACCTTTCATAGGCTTTTTTGGGTGTGGTTTGAGTGTGGGCGAGGACACAGGGGCCCCATGATCCTCTATAGCCCGGGGGCCCCATGAGTTGTCAGTCTGCCCCTGACCCTGATGGGAGTATCGGATCGAAGAATTGCCCCATGCTTTATCATTACCAGTAGCGGGGGGGGTTGTTATCTCCCAGACCACGGGTGTCAAACTGGTGGCCCTCCAGTTGTTGCCAAACTACAAGTCCCATGAGGCATTGCAAGATTGACAGTTACAAGCATGACTCCCAAAGGCAGAGACATGATGGGACTTGTAGTTTCGCAACAGCCGGAGGGCCGTCGGTTTGACACCCCTGCTCTATGAGGTTTCTAGGGGTTCCTTGAGTTGTGGCTAACTGCTCTTTCAGCCCTTCAGCTGTTGCCAAACTACAAGTCCCATGAGGCATTGCAAAATTGACAGTTACAAGCATGACTCCAAAAGGCAGAGGCATGATGGGACTTGTAGTTTCACAACAGCTGGAGGAACCCCAGTTTTGCACCCCTGACCTAGACCTATAGGATTCTGGAGATCGGTCACCCCGGTTCGTCCGTGTCCTCTCCTTCCCGTCCACACACATATAGCTCGGATCCAGTGGCCGCTGTGTTCGCCTGCCGTCTGAACAGGAATAATGACATTAGCCTAGGCAGCCAATCACGGGGTCGCGCTGACTCCGGACCCCGCACGCTTCAAGCTGTTTCTTCGACACAATGTTCTTCCAATGTTCCCGGTGTAAAAAATGCACATATATTACACTGAGCCGGGGGAGGGCCGCCTATCTGCGAGGGGAGCAGCCGGCAGACGGCGAGGACCGGAATAATGATCGTGATCGCCCCGCGGCGGGAAAATCCTGTGCTTAGCCGGGATACGTACCCGCCACGTTCAGTGGTAATAAAGAACTGTGACCTCATTATTACCATTACATTTCTACCGCTGACCTCCTTGAAGTGTTCCTAAACTTCCAACAGTACAATCAGTCTGTAGATGCAGTAAAGCATGGTTGTTATACCCACCGTGGAACCTAAGGGGTTAATCCTCCGCATTATGTTTGATCTTGTCTTCTCTGATCCTCCCCTTCTTCCAGTGTCCCCCCTCTTATCTCCTATATTGTGTGGAGTCACTCTGATTAGGGGTTAATCCTCCGCATTATGTTTGATCCTGTCTTCTCTGTCCCTCCTCTTGTTCAAATGTCCAAGCTGAACCCGTAGCCCTTCTGCAAATGCTCAGTTTGGTGTGTATTGCTAGAGAGTTTTTTTTTTTTTCTTGGGAGAGTGCATGTGATCAGCACAGGGCCAATCAGCACTGTACAGACAAGAGGTCAGGGGTTCTGCATCCTCCTAGAGCAAAATGAAAACTCCTCCTACAAGATTATCCAGTGATAGAAGTCACAAGACTCCTATATACTGCTGATGAGAAAAGGTATTTAGCAGTTTATATTTACTAAAATAATTGCAATTCCATGTTCTGTGTACTGTGGGAGACCAGATATAGTGAATGCAGGGTCCGGGGAGACCAGATATAGTGAATGCAGGGTCCGGGGAGAGTTGATATAGTGAATGCAGGGTCCGGGGTGACCAGATACAGTGAATGCAGGGTCCGGGGAGAGCAGATATAGTGAATGCAGGGTCCGGGGAGAGCAGATATAGTGAATGCAGGGTCCGGGGAGACTAGATATAGGGAATGCAGGGTCCGGGGAGACTAGACAGAGTGAATGCAGGGTCCGGGGAGAGCGGATATAGTGAATGCAGGGTCCGGGGAGACTAGATATAGGGAATGCAGGGTCTGGGGAGAGCGGATATAGTGAATGCAGGGTCCGGGTGACCAGATATAGGGAATGCAGGGTCCGGGGAGAGCGGATTTAGTGAATGCAGGGTCCGGGGGGAGAGCAGATATAGTGAATGCGGGGTCCGGGGAGAGCGGATATAGTGAATGCGGGGTCCGGGGAGAGCGGATATAGTGAATGCGGGGTCTGGGGAGAGCGGATATAGGGAATGCAGGGTCCGGGGAGAGCGGATATAGTGAATGCAGGGTCCTGGGAGAGCGGATATAGTGAATGCAGGGTCCGGGGAGACTAGATATAGGGAATGCAGGGTCCGGGGAGACCAGATATAGTGAATGCGGGGTCTGGGGAGAGCGGATATAGTGAATGCAGGGTCCGGAGAGAGCAGATATAGTGAATGCAGGGTCCGGGGAGACCAGATATAGTGAATGCAGGGTCCAGGGAGACCAGATATAGTAAAAGCGGGGTCTGGGGAGAGCGGATATAGTGAATGCGGGGTCTGGGGAGACCGGATATAGTGAATGCAGGGTCCGGGGAGACCGGATATAGTGAATGCGGGGTCTGGGGAGAGCGGATATAGTGAAGGCAGGGTCCGGGGAGACCGGATATAGTGAATGCGGGGTCTTGGGAGACCGGATACAGTGAATGCGGGGTCCGGGCAGAGCGGGTATAGTGAATGCGGGGTCCGGGGAAAGCGGATATAGTGAATGCGGGGTCCGGGGAGACTAGACAGAGTGAATGCAGGGTCTGGGGAGAGCGGATATAGTGAATGCAGGGTCCGGGGAGACTAGATATAGGGAATGCAGGGTCCGGGGTGAGCGGATATAGTGAATGCAGGGTCTGGGGAGAGCGGATATAGTGAATGCAGGGTCCGGGTGACCAGATATAGGGAATGCAGGGTACGGGGAGAGCGGATATAGTGAATGCGGGGTCCGGGGAGAGCGGATATAGTGTGCGGGGTCCGGGGAGAGCGGATATAGTGAATGCGGGGTCCGGGGAGAGCGGATATAGGGAATGCGGGGTCTGGGGAGAGCGGATATAGTGAATGCAGGGTCCGGGGAGAGCGGATATAGTGAATGCAGGGTTCGGGGAGACCGTATATAGTGAATGCAGGGTCCGGGGAGACCAGATATAGTGAATGCAGGGTCTGGGGAGAGCGGATATAGTAAATGCAGGGTCCGGAGAGAGCAGATATAGTGAATGCAGGGTCCGGGGAGACCAGATATAGTGAATGCAGGGTCCGGAGAGACCGTATATAGTGAATGCAGGGTCCGGGGAGACCAGATATAGTGAATGCAGGGTCTGGGGAGAGCGGATATAGTAAATGCAGGGTCCGGAGAGAGCAGATATAGTGAATGCAGGGTCCGGGGAGACCAGATATAGTGAATGCAGGGTCTGGGGAGAGCGGATATAGTGAATGCGGGGTCCGGGGAGAGCGGATATAGTGAATGCAGGGTCTGGGGAGACCGGATACAGTGAATGCGGGGTCCGGGCAGAGCGGGTATAGTGAATGCGGGGTCCGGAGAGAGCAGATATTGTGAATGCAGGGTCCGGGGAGACCAGATATAGTGAATGCAGGGTCCAGGGAGACCAGATATAGTAAAAGCGGGGTCTGGGGAGAGCGGATATAGTGATTGCAGGGTCCGGGGAGACCGGATATAGTGAATGCGGGGTCTGGGGAGAGCGGATATAGTGAATGCGGGGTCCGGGGAGAGCGGATATAGTGAATGCGGGGTCCGGGGAGAGCGGATATAGTAAATGCAGGGTCCGGGGAGAGCGGATATAGTGAATGCGGGGTCCGGGGAGAGCGGATATAGTGATTGCAGGGTCCGGGGAGACCGGATATAGTGAATGCAGGGTCCGGGGAGAGCGGATATAGTGAATGCGGGGTCCGGGGAGAGCAGATATAGTGAATGCGGAGTCCGGAGAGAGCAGATATAGTGAATGCGGGGTCCGGGGAGAGCGGATATAGTGAATGCGGGGACCCTGCTGTCTGCCTTGATCATTGCCTACACCTGACTACTCTCTAGCCTTCCACCTACCTCAATCATTGCTTAGACCTGACTACTCTCTTGTCTGCCACTCTGTGAACAGTCTCTGCACCATAGCCATTCTGTTCCACAACCCCTTGGTGGGGAGATCCCATAGGCTGCCACATTGTGCCAGTTTGCAGCCAAGAAAACCAGGGAGACCACTAGGGTTTCCAGCCCATCACCCCTTTTGGGTTACTCTGCTGAAGACTAACTGTCACTTATACTCCGAACCACGGATGAGCCCATGTCACCTGACAGGGGGTGCTATAACAGTGAGTGGTAACATGAAAACCTGAACCCCACAGGAATTAGTATTTTATTTAACCATCAGGAAGATCTGGCATCAGATACATTTAAAGATGAAGCAGAGACCCCCATTAAATGCTGCAAAAATTGGTGAAAAATGAGTCTGTAGTGGAATGTGGACCGTCGCTGTTACTGCCGCAAATCTACACATTAACCAAATGTCGCCGTCATTTTAAAATATGTCACTATAAATGTCACTATAAATATAACGCTTTCATTTAATTCTTCTCAGTGATGCATTAACCGACTCTGAAACCCGACGCTGTGACTTGGGGGAAGGACTGACCTTTTTCTATAACAATATTTAGGAAATGAATGAGCTGATGAATGAATGGGGAGGTGAATGGTGTTGCTGGTCCACATCAGCCCTGCAAGGAGCCAGCATTGGCTTCTCACGTCTATCTCAATTTATGTATCACCTCTCCCTTCTCCAGGGAAACCCGTCTAACATTATCTCACTGCGATGATGGCGGCGAAAAACAATTGGAATAATTGGACTCATAAGAAGGAGCTGGGGCGGGACTAATTAAACTCTGATAACTGGATCTGCAATTCCTCCATCCATCTGATTACATGGGAACGAAGAATGGAGGGTGACAAGAGCTACAGGCTTACTCTATGTATTCAGTGATGTTTTGCATCGGTATTCCCATAAAGGGCAGGATTTGGCTGGGGGGTAGGTAAGTATTTGTCTCCTGGGCCAGTAATAATAAGTTGGGTTGGTGGCCCTCAGTCGAGATGCTTCACCATTCAGACACCGATAAGAGAGGGGCTTGCATTGATGACAGCTGTAGGTTATGATACTGCTACCCAGGGGCGGACTGACCATTTGGAAACTTGGGCACTGCCCGAGATCTGGGGGTCAGTAGAGGGCCCCATGAGATGCCCCTGGTACCTTTTTCATGGCAGGCAAGAGAGTAGTCAGGTCTAGGCAATAATTGAGACAGGTGGCAGGCAAGAGAGTAGTCAGGTCTATGCAATAATTGAGACAGGTGGCAGGCAAGAGAGTAGTCAGGTCTAGGCAATGATCAAGGCAGGCAGCAGGCCACAGACAGCAGGCAAGAGAGTAGTCAGGTCTAGACAATGATTGAGGCAGGTGGCAGGCAGCAGGCAAGAGAGTAGTGAAGTCTAGGCAATAATCCAGGCAGGTGGCAGGCAACAGAGTTTTTTTTTAGTTTGGGCAAGGACACAGGGGCCCCATGATCCCCTATTGAGGGCCCGGGGTCAGTAGGGGGCCCCATGAGATGCCCCTGGTACCTTTTTCATAGGCTTTTTTGAGTTTGGGTAAGGACACAGGGGCCCCATGATCCCCTATTGCCCGGGGGCCCCATGAGTTGTCAGTCCGCCCCTGCTGCTACCTGCTGCCTGTCTAGACTTGCAATCACAACACCTGGCAGAAAGAAGTCTTTCAAGGCCAACTCCTTCGCGGTTCTAAGATGTCATGTGACCAAATGCAGAGAGCCAAGGAAGATATGCAAAGGAGTGTCACAGTCAGAGGCGGACTGACCATTTGGCAACTTGGGCACTGCCCGAGGGCCCGGGGTCAGTAGGGGGCCCCATGAGATGCCCCTGGTACCTTTTTCATAGGCTTTTTTGAGTTTGGGCAAGGACACAGGGGCCCCATGCTCCCCTATTGCCCGGGGGCCCCATGAGTTGTCAGTCCTCCCCTGGTCACAATAAACCTTAAGAACACTCAACTTTCTCTAAGCTTTGGGTTTATGTTGTGTTTAAGATTTGGGGTTGAGTTTAAGTTGAGAGTTTGGGTTTAGATTGGTGTTGAGGGTTTAGGTTTAGGATTAGGTTGGGGGTTGACATTGAAGGTTTGGGTTTAGGTTGAGGGTTTGAGTTTAGGCTGGTGTTTAAGGATTGGGGTTGAGTTTAGGTTGAGGGTTTGGGATGGTGTTGAGGGTTTGGGTTTAGGTTTGAGTTGAGGATTGACTTTAAGAGTTTGGGTTTAGGTTGAGGTTTTGGGTTTGGGCTGGCATTTAAGGTTTGGGGTTGAGTTTCGGCAAAGGATTTGAGTTTAGGCTGGCGTTGAGAGTTTGGGTTGAGGGTTTGGATTTAGGTGGAGGGCTTGGGTTTAGGTTGGTGTTTAAGGCTTGGGGTTGAGTTTAGGTTGGTGTTGAGGGTTTGGGTTTAGGTTTAGGTTGAGGGTTGATGTTGAGGGTGTGGGTTTAGGTGGAGGATTTGGGTTTAGGTTTAGATTGAGGGTTGACATTGAGGGTTTGGGTTTAGGCTGGTGTTTAAGGCTTGTGGTTGAGTTTAGGTTGGTGTTGAGGGTTTGGGTTGAGGGTTGATGTTGAGGGTTGTGGGTTTAGGTGGAGGATTTGGGTTTAGGTTTAGATCAGGGGCGGACTGACAACTCATGGGGCCCCCAGGAAATAGGTGATCATGGGGCCCTTGTGTCCTTCCCCAAACTCAAAAAAGCCTATGAAAAAGGTACCAGGGACATCTCATGGGGCCCCCTACTGACCCCGGGCCCTCAGGCGGTGCCCGAGTTTCCAAATGGTCAGTCCGCCCCTGGTTTAGATTGAGGGTTGACATTGAGGGCTTGGGTTTAGGTGGAGGGTTTGGGTTTAGGCTGGTGTTTAAGGTTTGTGGTTGAGTTTAGGTTTGGGGTTTGAGTTTAGGTTTAAGTTGAGGATTGACTTTAAGAGTTTGGGTTTAGGTTGAGGGTTTGGGTTTAGACTGGTATTTAAGGTTTGGGGTTGAGTTTAGGCCAGGGGCGGACTGACAACTCATGGGGCCCTCGGGCAATAGAGGATCATGGGGCCCCTGTGTCCTCTCCCACACCCAAAACATCCTATGAAAAATGAACCAGGGGCATCTCATGGGGCCCCTACTGACCCCGGGCCCTCGGGCAGTGCCCAAGTGCTCGAATGGTCAGTCCGCCCCTGGTTTAGGCTGAGGATTTGAGTTTAGGATGGCGTTGTGAGTTTGGGTTTAGGTTGAGGGTTTGGGTTTAGACTGGTATTTAAGGTTTGGGGTTGAGTTTAGGCTGAGGATTTGAGTTTAGGCTGGTGTTGAGAGTTTGGGTTTAGGTTGAGGGTTTGGGTTTAGGTTTAAGTTAAGGATTGACTATGAGAGTTTGGGTTTAGGTTGGTGTTTAAGGACTGGGGTTTGGTTTAGGTTGAGGATTTGGATTTAGGTTGGTGTTGAGGGTTTGGGGTTAGGTTTAAGTTAAGGATTGACTATGAGAGTTTGGGTTTAGGTTGGTGTTTAAGGACTGGGGTTTGGTTTAGGTTGAGGATTTGGATTTAGGTTGGTGTTGAGGGTTTGGGGTTAGGTTAAGTTAGGTTTGTAAAAAATTAGGTGGTTGAGTTTGTGTTAGGAGTTAGGTTGTGGGTTAGGAGCAGGTTGAGGATTAGGGATGGGGTTCGGTAAAGATGTTATGGTTGAATGTTAAGGGTTACATTTTTATTTATAAGAAATTAGGTTTTGGAATAGACTCTACATTAGAGCTAGGTCTAGGCTAAAGGCTAGGGATAAATTCTAAAACCATTTAAAAGACTATGCAATCTGTTTAAAGCTGTATCTGCAAAAGATTAATATGTGGGAGCGCAGTATTCACCCATAAGGGGAGCGTGGGTGATGAGAGGTGACCCCGTAGTCTGTAGCAGCCCAGACACATCTCTATTCCAGCTCCCTCTGACATCTCAAGATGTACATCTGGTAACAAAGGTCATTACCGATGAACTGCCACATACATCTCTATAGACAGCGCGGCCCCTTCACTGCTGAGATCTAATTTGCTGCTTTCTAATGACTTTCTTCTGGAGAGCCGGCCGCCTCCAGCAGGAACGCCTGACGGAACGTTATAATAGATGGATAAACTCCTCTACTGAGTTACATAGAATCGTTTGGGTCTCTGTGACCAATCTACAGAATTACTATAGTAACAACTGTGTTGTGTTGTATGGTATAGCATGTAACAGTTGTGGCACACAAAATATAGCATAGGAGATATGGAAAGGTATCCATTCAATTCAATAGAGGGACACTGTATGTGGAAATGACAGATTCAGCAAATGTTGCAAGAGCTGAAGGCCTCCGAGGGCTTCACTGCTGGAGAGGTTGGGGTTCTGGATCTTTTAAATATCTGTCTTTCCTCTATCCTCCTCTCCCTATATATACCCTCCTCATTCCTACACAAGTGTCACGTGTCCTTTATTTTGCACCACCATTTTCAGCAATTACATAAAAACTGCACCACCAAAGTGTTCCAAGTGTGTTGGCAATAGTGCTATCTCTTTTCTTGCTCTCCTAAAGAAGAACAAAAGGCAATAGTTTTCCATTTTGGATACACTAAGGGAGGGTTATAACCCTGTCAGTTTTTTTTTGCCATCTGTGCCCCATTGGGGAGATTTACCCTCACTTCCTGTCCCATAGCCAAAGCAGGAAGTGAGAGGAAATCCCTATAAAATGAGGGAATCCCTGGTTGCTATCAAATCTAGCGCCCCCAATGAAAGATTAGTGTTCTGATGTCAACCCAAAATTTGGGATTTTCTTTTACTTTCACTTTCATTGATAATGGCAAACAGGATAAATAGAGATAGAGAGGGCGAATCTCCTGAACAGGGGCGCAGACAGCATTAAAAACTGACAGGAGTTCTAAGCCCTCTTCACTTTATCCAAAAATGAAAAAAAAAGCTTCACCTATTTGTTATACTTAGGTATAGTTTAATCTGCATATATATTTGTCTTTACTGTTTCCTCCCTCCCAGGGGTGGATTGACAACTCATGGGGCCCTCGGGCAATAGGGGATCATGGGGCCCCTGTGTCCTTGCCCAAACTCAAAAAAGCCTATGAAAAAGGTACCAGGGGCATCTCATGGGGCCCCCACTGACCCCGGGCCCTCGGGTAGTGCCCGAGTTTCCAAATGGTAAGTCCGCCCCTGCTCCCTCCTATCATCAACATCAAATAAAAAGACACCCAATGTCTCACCTGCCCTCCATTGAAGCTAATGGAGCACAGACTGCACTCCATTAGCTTCTTATCTGGTCATAATTGCTGGGGAAAGTGACACCAGTTTTACACATCAATTCTTGGTCAGTAACAGGAAAGGGAGATCAGCTAACAAACGTTCACTGATCTCCCCTCTATCCCGTGGCACCTGCCATGCTGGTCCTGGATCTGCTGATGGACATGTGGAGCCCAGGAAATATGGTGGGGGTGTGCGTAGGGGACTGGCACTTTTGAAGGTGTGTGGAAGTGATCGGGTGGCTGCATAGCTGCCCAATCGCTTCCATCCAACAGTCAACTGTTGGTACTGGAATGCAGTGTTCATGTATTTTGTGTAACAACTACATCAGTATTCAGTAGAGCTACATATATTCTTCTTTTTTCAATTCTTTAGTAGAGCTATATTCTTCAACCAGTAGATGTCAGTGTTTATAAGTTTGTAGCTGCATCTATTGCCGAGCTGCTGTTAGAAACCACAGGGCCCCATACGGCCAACCTGACAGGGCCCCCCTCAGCCCCCAGAAAAACACAGTTTACTAGGCTACAGTTATGAATGAGCACAGTGAGTGATCCGTACCGAGCACTCATTGTGTTCATTCAGGAAAGAAAGGGGCTGGTAAAATGTGACATATTCCATGAACCTTTCCACCATGCTCCATCCTGAAGGATCCTATTGTGTGCCTGCAGATGCTGGTAGGAAGGAAAGGAGGGAAGCCGGCAGCACGGGGGGGGAGCATGGGGAAATGTATGGTGCACAGTGAGGTTGATAAAATGCTATGGGGGGGCAATTTCTGGAACCAACCCCCTGTATGGCTCTCTGCAGCAGCTGAAAGCCAGCAGGAAGGAGAATAGAAGAAGCTTGCTTTCAGCTGCTCCAGAGAGACATAGAGGGAATTGGTTCCAGCAATTGAACCCCCTTCGTGCCGATCACTCTCCCTGCCCACATCCAATTCACCAGCTGCCTGGGCCCTCCTGCTGGCCTGGGCCTCATACAGGAGGACTGGTGGTACCCCCTTATCCATGGCCCTGATCTATGGTATACTCTATGTCTTTTCTCTGAATAACGTTTCCTGTTTCCTTGTTGCAGTGAAGCAGAAAAGCACATGTGGACTGTGCGCCGTCTGTTCTGTATGGCTATATATGCAGAATCTCTAACAGGTTATGGGCCCAGGCCAGGTCATAGCCCAGTCATAGCAGACTACAGCAAATAAGTGCAAAAAAAAAGCAACAAAAGGAAGACTGAAACAGAATAAAAGAAAATGGCCAGTAACGCAGCTGCAACAAAGCTTTCATTTGCAAACCTGACAAACCAGAACTACCAATCTTGGAAATTCAGGATGAAAATGTTGCTAATAAGAGAAGGCACGTGGAAATGTATGAATAAAGTCAGGCCAGAACACCCTTCTGATGAGTGGATAGAGAAAAATCAGAAAGCGCAGAGCACAATCTTTCTTTGCATGGAAGACAATCAAATTATACATAGATGAAATGTGAGAAGGATTACGAAGGGTGCATGCAGGAGCTACTCTCAGCAATAAATTGTATTTGATTAGAAATCTATACCAAACCAAGCTGATGAAAGCCTAGGATATGCAGGATTACATAAGGCACACTTTGGAAATGATTGAACGCCTGAGAGGTATATGAGAAGAAATAAAAGAATTTCATGTCACAGCACTGTTACTTAGTGGTTTACCAGAAAGTTATGAAGGGCATGTCGCAGCACTTCATGTACGTCCGGAGGATGAACTGACATTGGAATATGTAAAGAGCAAGCTTGTGGATGAATGTACTGTAAGCGTACAACAGAATGCATTATTAGTGACGGTGATTCTATTGCAGAGTTCGATTTAAAGATGAAAAATAGCAATAAAAACAGTAACATGCAGCAATAACCACTTAAAAGTGCTGTGTGCAAGAAGCAAGGCCATCTAAGAGCAGATTGCAGAAACCGGGAAGCTAGAATACAAAAAAAAACAAACTAAACTGCAAAGGGCCAAAAGTGTGAAGGAAGAAACTGATTTTTCTTGTGATAATGAGTATGTTTTTAAGTCCAAACGTTGCACTTCATCTTTGCATGCATGGTGTGTTGATTCAGGAGCTACAAGTTACATGACAAATGATAGAAATTTCTTTATTCACCTTGACCAGAGTAAAACCTTGACCAGAGTTAGTACAATGCTGATGTTATCTTATTAAAGTGAGGCCAGGGGCGGACTGAGGGGCCCCCGGGCAATAGGGGATCGTGGGGCTCCTGTGTCCTTGCCCAAACTCGGGCGCTGACCCCGGGCCCTCGGGCAGTGCCTGAGTTTCCAAATGGTCAGTCCGCCCCTGAGTGAGGCCATGTCAGGGTCCGCCGCGGCGTCTCGCCCGGCGCATGCGCAGTCTCGTCAGCTCGTGCCGGGATACGGGCACTAGGTCCCGGCCGGCCATGGCTGAGGGAGACTCGCGCAAGCGCAGTAGGCGCCGCAATTCCACGCTGGGCGGCCAATGACAGCGCAGGGCGCGGTATTTAAAGATGTCCTGCGCTGTCACAGATTGCCGCAAGGTCTCTTCCTGAACCTGAGTTCCTGTATTCCTGTGCCTGTAAAATTGTTGACCCGGATTACCCTGACTACGCTGCCTTCTCCTGATCTTGACCCGGATTGCCCTGACTACGCTGCTTTCTCCTGTCCTGACCCCCGGCTTGTTTTACTTCTCTGCGGACTGACCTTCCCTATACTGACCCTGCGTGTGACCTGACTATCCTTTGCCTGCCGTTTCTGTACCTCGCTGCCCCCCTAGGTGACAACTGGCTAGTTTGACTACAATCCGTCCATCCATCCATCCTGCCTGGGCCTGCCGGCCTCCTCACATCTGGCTCTCCTCCTGTATCCATCCCCAGCGGTTCCCTCTGCCACGGGTGGGATTGCTCGGAGGTCATGACCAGGTCCTGGTCTGCTTCAAGTCCATCCCCACCATCAGGGGCCCTGGTGAACACGCAGACCGGGACTTAGACTCCACCCTCTGGGTATTCCTGTCTAGTGGGCTGCCAGAGGCACCACTGTTACGGATCCGCCCGGTGGTGCCTCTGGCTGTAGAAAAAAAACAGCAAAAGCCAAAAACAGCCGCTGTAAAAACGTCCCGTGTGGACTGAAGGTATAAAAACTTGAGCCTTTACAATCACTTTAAAGTCTCCTATCTTTTGGAAAATAATTTTCTCTTTGCTGTTCTGGTATAAACTGGGATGTGGCATCGTACGCCATTTCCCTGAGATATGGTAATATTCTCTGTCTAGTACAGTGAACGTTGTCACCCTGTACAGGAAGCGTGTTACTGGCCGGATCACCAGGTAAAAAAAAAAGGGGGAAAAAAAAAGATTGAAAAAGAAACCAAACACAGGGGCGTCCCTAGTGTTGGTGTCACCCGGTGCGATAACACTTGGTGACACCCCCTCTGACGATCCTCGCAGGATGGTTCGGATCTGTGGATTGAGCATAATGGATCGGAGTCCGATCCATAATGCTCCCCAACCCGCAGATCCGATCCATCCTGCGGGGATCGTCGGCTTTCTTTACAACTTACCTTTTCGTGGAGCGGGTCCGGTGTCACCCCGTATAGGTTGCATGTCGACCATCCCCGCAGGATGGTTCGGATCTGCAGATTGAGCATAATGGATAGAAGTCTGATCCATTATGCTCCCCAATCCGCAGATCCGATCTATCCTGTGGGGATCATTGGCTTTCTTTACAACTTACCTTTTCATGGAGCGAGTCCGGTATCACTCTGTATAGGTTGCATGCCGACGATCCCCACAGGATGGTTCGGATCTGCGGATTGGGGAGCATAAAGGATTAGAGTCCGATCCATAATGCTCCCCAACCCGCAGATCCGATCCATCCTGCGGGGATCGTCGGCTTTCTTTACAACTTACCTTTTCATGGAGCGGGTCCGGTGTCACCCCGTATAGGTTGCATGCCGACGATCCCCGCAGGATGGTTCGGATCTGCAGATTGAGTATAATGGATAGGAGTCCAATCCATTATGCTCCCCAATCCACAGATCCGATCCATCCTGCGGGGATCGTCGGCATGCAACCTATACGGGGTGACACCGGACCCGCTCCATGAAAAGGTAAGTTGTAAAGAAAGCCGACGATCCCCGCAGGATGGTTCGGATCTGCGGATTGAGCATAATAGATCGGACTCCGATCCATTATGCTCCCCAATCCAAAGATCCGATCCATCCTGCGGGGATCATCGGCATGCAACCTATATGGGGTGACACCGGACCCGCTCCATGAAAAGGTAAGTTGTAAAGTAAGCCGACGATCCCCGCAGGATGGTTCGGATCTGCGGATTGAGCATAATAGATCGGACTCCGATCCATTATGCTCCCCAATCCGCAGATCCGATCCATCCTGCGGGGATCATCGGCATGCAACCTATACGGGGTGACACCGGACCCGCTCCACGAAAAGGTAAGTTGTAAAGAAAGCCGATGATCCCGCAGGATGGATCCGATCCATCCTGCGGGGATCATTGCTTGGTTTACAACTTACCTTTTCGTGGCGCGAGTCCGGTGTCACCCCGTGCGATAGTTGTCACCTGGTGCGGCGCGCGCACCCCCCCCCCGCACCTGCCTCGGGACGCCACTGACCGAACGCAGCCGCCGCACCTAAGGACTGGTAAGACGCTTTATATAAAATATTTGCTCTTGGGTTCAAATAGGCTTTAGGCAGCCGCAGCCTCTGAACAGAAAGGGTTAACATGTCCCCTTCAATTTATGACTTTTTATTTCTCACATATTACTTGGCTCCCGTTTCACGGACACCACTCATGCGGCTTCATTCAATTCCTACCCAATAATCGTCTTATTACCATGGAGCCTCATGCCTGGTGTTGTGTCTTCGCCGCCTCTACGCAGAGGAGAGAGATCTCATATTAATATGAATTAGTCCGGGCCCGGGGTTGGGCGCTGGGTGCTTGAAGGGGATTTGCTCGATTAGAAAGAAATGTTCTTCTTCCATCCTCTCCCATCTCTGTTTTAATAAAAAAGATGTTCCTGCAAATTCCTGCACAGGGGCGACGGCTGATGGAATATTAATCCGCCAATGAAGGACGGGGAAGAGCAAAGGATATATTAGCGCAATGTATAGATATGGCATAGGTCCGGGATCAGCGCACAAACCCGTGTACATGTCATTGTCACACATCCGTATGCAGCATTATATGTCAATTGACATTTCACATATCTGATCTCCGGTAATGCCAGTGAGTCTGGCTCTGAATACATTCTAAATGTCTCAACATTAACTCCGTCCTGCCCAGCCCCGGAGTCCCTTTAACAGGGTCTTTACTCCTCAGGGGCGGGAAGGTCCACCACGCGACCGCTGCGATGGTTGTGATTGACAATGGCTCCCGCTGCCAGGCCCCGACTGGGACAAGAAATATATCCGGGCATATTAGTGAGAGAGAGTGAGAGGGGGGTGAAAGAGAGAGAGATGGGGGTTAGAGCAAGAGGGGAGATAGAGAGGTGAGGGGGGTTAGAGAGCAAGAGGGGGGGGGTGTGTGAGAGAAAGAGGATGAGAGAAAGAGAGAAGGGGGGTAAGAGAGAGAAAGGGGGGGGGGGTGAGAGGGAGATAGAAGGGGTGTGAGAGAGAGGGGGGTGAAAGAGAGAGATAGAGGGGTAAGAGGGGGGTGAGAGAGAGATGGGGGTGAGAGCAAGAGGAGAGAGAGAGGTGAGGGGGTGAGAGAGAGATATGGGGTGAGAGAGAGGGGGTAGATGGGAGGGGGGATATGAGAGGAGGGGAGAGAGAGGGGAGCGAGAGAAGGGGGGTGAAAGAGAGAGATAGGGGGGTAAGAGAGAGAAAGGGGGTGAGAGAGTAAAGGGGGTCTTTCACTCAAGAGGGGGGTGAGAGAGAGGGCATGCAAGACAGAGGGCGTGAGAATGAAGGTGGCTGAAAGACAGAGAGAGAGGGGGGGGAGAGAGGGGGGGAGAGGGAGGGGGTGTGAGAGAGAGGTGGGTCTTTCACTCAAGAGGGGGGTGAGAGAGAAGGAGGGGGTGAGAGAGAGGGGTTGAGAAGGAAGGGGGATGAAAGAGAGAGAGAGGGGGGTGAGACAGGGAAGGAGGGGAAAAGAGAGAGAGAGTGGATGAGAGAGTGAGGTGGGTCTTTCATTCAAGAGGGGTGTGAAAGAGAGGGAGGGGGTGAGAGAGAGAAGGATGAAAGACAGAGAGAGGGGTGAGAGAGAGGGGTGGGTCTTTCAATCAAAAGGCGGGTGAGAGAAAGACCCCTAGCCCTGTCTGCAGTCCCTTCTGTGCCCCCCTGTACCAGTCCCTGTCTGCCTGGTACCTTCCATGCCAGCAGTAGTACAATCAAGGCTCTGGGAGGTACCGGGGATTCTGCGCCTGCTGCTGGTGGCGGTGGAGGTCATCTACCTCCCGGGTTCTCAGTCCTAGACACCCTTCCCTGCGGCCTCTGTCTCCAGGGCCGCCTGCTCACTGTATGGGGATGATAGGCAGAGCTAGGCGCTATCATCCTGCCTGCACCCCAAGGACGCCACTGCCTGCACTGGATTTAGCTCAGCGGGATCGGAGGCTTTCACTGCCCACCCCATGATACTATTGGCAGCACACAGCGCTGTTCACATTCAAGTCTATGGGGACGCTCCTCAAACGCCCTGGGAGGTGTTTTTCGGGGCGTTTGCAGGGCGGTTGCGGAACGTTAATATCATAGGAGTTTATAATAGGCATTGTGGTGCAGTTTTAACGCTTGTAAAACGCTCATAAAACGCCTCAAAACCGCGCAAAGGGAGTTTGGGGAGCGTTTTTAACGCTTGTAAAACGCTCATACTAAAGCTCATTAACCACTTACCTACCAGGCATGTTTACCCCCTTCCTGTCCAGGCCAATTTTCAGCTTTCAGTGCTCTCACACTTGGAATGACAATTGCGCGGTCATGCAACACTGTACACATATGACATTTTAATAATTTGTTTCACACAAATAGAGCTTTCTTTTGGTGGTATTTAATCACCGCTGGGTGTTTTTATTTTTGGTACTATAAACAAAAAAAGAACAAAAAAAAGTTTTTCTTTGTTTCTATTATAAAATTTTGAAAACAGGTAATTTTCTCCTTCACTGATGTGCGTTGATGAGGCTGCACTGATGGGCACTGATGTGCGTTGATGAGGCAGCACTGATGGGCACTGATGAGGTGGCACGGATAGGCAGCACTGATGGGCACTGATGAGGTGGCACGGATAGGCAGCACTGATGGGCACTGATAGGCTGCACTGATGAGGTGGCACTGATGATGCTACACTGATATGCAGCAATGATGGGCACTGATAGGCGGCACTGATGGGCACTGATAGGTTGCACTGATGGGCGACATTGACGGGCGGCGCTGACTGACAGCACTGACTGGTGGCACTGCTGGGCACTGATGGGCGCAACTGCTGGGTGGCATTGCTGGGCAGCACTGATGGGTGGCACTGCTGGGAGGCACTGCTGGGCACTGATGGGTGGCACTGCTGGGCGGCACTGATGAGTGGCACTGATGAGTGGCACTGCTGGGGGGAACTGATGGGCAGCACTGCTGGGCACTGCTTGGCACTGATGGGCGCAACTGCTGGGTGGCACTGCTGGGCAGCACTGAGTGGCACTGCTGGGCACTGATGGGTGGCACTGCTGGGCAGCACTGATGAGTGGCACTGCTGGGCACTGATGCGTGGCACTGCTGGGCAGCATTGATGAGTGGCACTGCTGGGCACTGATGGGTGGCACTGATGGGCACTGATGTGCACTGGTGGGTGGCATTGCTGGGTGGCACTGCTGGGCAATGATCATCAGGGTCCTGATGATCAGTGCCGATCGGTTCTATGACAATTGCCGGTTATTGACAGTACTTTCCAAAAGTGCTGATAACAGGGAACTGTATTTACTCGGTGATCTGCTGTGTCATTGGACATAGATGATCACATGGTAAAAAGCTGCTGTGATTGGCCTTTTACCTCATCACGTGATCAGCTGTGTCCGTAAGACGATCACGGAGATCACCGGAGGACGTGTTCTGGGAGGACGTCATATAGCGCGGTTGGCAAGAGCTTAACGCCTGTCTAACACCCATACGATCGCTATAGGGGCGTTTTTGAGGAGTTAGAAATGGAGTCAGGTGTGAACAAGCCCTTCGAGAAGTTGGGTTGTCCTTCATGTAGAAGATACCAGGGGCGGACTGACCATTTGAGCACTCTGGCACTGCCCGAGGGCCCGGGGTCAGTAGGGGGCCCCATGAGATGCCCCTGGTACCTTTTATAGGCTTTTTTGGGTGTGATTTGAGTGTGGGCAAGGACAAAGGGGCCCCATGATCCCATATTGCCCAGTGGGCCCCATGAGTTGTCAGTCCACCCCTGGAAGATACAAAACAGGTTCCGCCTGAACTGGCGCTAACTCAGAACTTTTGGAAACATGTTGCTCCCGCCGCCGCTAATTCCCCTCCAGCTGTTATGAAATGCGATTTCAAGACGGTAAATTTTAATGCTTGCAAATGAATTTAAACAGATGCAAATGGCCCCGGTGTCGGTGTTTACAAAACTTACCAGCAGCTTCCCACCGAGAAATCAGGCGGCGGAATTAGTGGCTATTTGCATGTTTGATCTTCGTGCCGCAGGGGGCACTTTGCGTCGTCAGAGACCGCGTTCCGATGCCAGGCCGGCTGTTCTGTCTCTCCGGGCAGGTAACACCGTGTGCTCAGACGGCGGCTTACAACTCATCATGTTCCGTGATTGTCTCCAACCCGCGACTCTGGAAGTGACCGCTGGATGACTCCCAAAGAACAACACTGATTTGTAACGAAAGGCAAAAATACGACGTTTACGGAAAAGCTGCCATAAAACAACTTCCTCCAACTGGTATCAGTGGGAGGAATAGTGCCCCATCATTGGTGTCAGTGGGAGGAATAGTGTCCCATCATTGGTATCAGTGGAAGGATGCCCCATCATTGGTGTCAGTGGGAGGAATAGTGCCCCATCATTGGTGTCAGTGGGAGGAATAGTGCCCCATCATTGGTGTCAGTGGGAGGAATAGTGCCCCATCATTGGTGTCAGTGGGAGGAATAGTGCCCCATCATTGGTATCAGTGGGAGGAATAGTGCCCCATCATTGGTATCAGTGGGAGGAATAGTGCCCCATCATTGGTGTCAGTGGGAGGAATAGTGCCCCATCATTGGTGTCAGTGGGGGGAATAGTGCCCCATCATTGGTGTCAGTGGGAGGAATAGTGCCCCATCATTGGTGTCAGTGGGAGGAATAGTGCCCCATCATTGGTGTCAGTGGGAGGAATAGTGCCCCATCATTGGTGTCAGTGGGAGGAATAGTGCCCCATCATTGGTGTCAGTGGGAGGAATAGTGCCCCATCATTGGTGTCAGTGGGAGGAATAGTGCCCCATCTTTGGTATCAGTGGGAGGAATAGTGTCCCATCATCCGTATCAGTGGGAGGAATAGTGCCCCGTCATCGGTGTCAGTGGGAGGAATAGTGCCCCGTCATCGGTGCCAGTGGGAGGAATAGTGCCCCGTCATTGGTATCAGTGGGAGAAATAGTGCCCCGTCATCGGTATCAGTGGGAGGAATAGTGCCCCGTCATCGGTGCCAGTGGGAGGAATAGTGCCCCGTCATCGGTGTCAGTGGGAGAAATAGTGCCCCGTCATCGGTATCAGTGGGAGGAATAGTGCCCTGTCATCGGTGTCAGTGGGAGGAATAGTGCCCCATCATTGGTGTCAGTGGGAGGAATAGTGCTCCATCATCGGTATCAGTGGGAGGAATAGTGCCCCATCATTGGTATCAGTGGGAGGAATAGTGCCCCATCATTGGTATCAGTGGGAGGAATAGTGCCCCGTCATTGGTGTCAGTGGGAGGAATAGTGTCCCATCATTGGTGTCAGTGGGAGGAATAGTGCCCCATCATTGGTATCAGTGGGAGGAATAGTGCCCCATCATTGGTGTCAGTGGGAGGAATAGTGCCCCGTCATTGGTATCAGTGGGAGGAATAGTGCCCCGTCATTGGTATCAGTGGGAGGAATAGTGCCCCATCATTGGTGTCAGTGGGAGGAATAGTGCCCCGTCATTGGTATCAGTGGGAGGAATAGTGGCCCCATCATTGGTGTCAGTGGGAGGAATAGAGGATCTGTAAAGAAGAGTGGACTGAGATGTGTGCAAACTTGGTAACCAACTACAAGAAACGTCTTTCCTCTGTGATTGCCAACAAGGGTTTCTCCGCCAAGTACTAAGTCATGTTTTGCTTGGGGATCAAATACTTATTTTACTCACTGAACTACAACTCAATTTATAACATTTGTATTGTGTGGTTTTCTCTTCAGGCTTTTTTGGTTGATATTCTGTTTTTATCATTTAAAATACACCTATGATAAAACATGATAGACCCTTCATTTCTATGTAAGTGGGCAAACTTACAAAATCTACAGGGGATCAAATAATTATTTTCCCCCCTGTACAGTATATTCACATGAAGCGGACGTGACTGCTGATGACATCTTTCCATTTCGTCTTCTTGGTTTTCCAGTGTGTCCTGGGACATCTCGTACCTACAATACCTCCAAAGCAAAGCCAACTCTGAATAAAAGCCCCTCGAAAGCTTCAAGTGCGGAAAGTCACAGACTTCTATGGAGGCCTGGAGACACTTTGAAGCCCCACACAAGTGACATGGGGTATCATTTTTGAAGCAAAGTAAGCGGAGCAGTGTGAACAGGACTGTAAGGTGACCATTTTATTTAGGGACAGGGGCTTTGATTGGCATTCAGAGCGCTTTAAAAAAAAGTGTGTCCAATGCCACATTTGCCCTAACCAGGGACGTATTTAGCACAAGGCAAACTAGGCACTTGCCTAGGGCGGCATTTATCAGGGGGGCAGCACCTCCCTCGAGAAGAAGGGATGGAAGAAGGGACACGTGTGCCGTGGGGACCAGGTGGGATCCGAGAGAGGCTGCGGGCTGCTTGATGGTGCATGTAGAGCCTGACTCTCGGGGTTGACCGGAGCTGTGAAAATGGGTGTCTTTCTCTCTATCGCCGGAGAGGAGGGGGGGTAGTGGGAGGTTCTCCCAGATGGGGGGCAGGGGTGTTGTTGGTCAATGGGAGGGGAAAGGGGGGGTGTTTCCATGGGAGGGGAAAGGGGGGGTGTTGATCAGTGTCGGTGGGGCAGACGATTTTTGTGTTGCCTAGGGCAAAACCTAAATACACCACTGGCCCTAACAGTCTCCTGTGACATCACCTGTGCTGAATACTATGGAGCAGACAGCTTATTATGTATATTTTTAATTGTATTTATTTCAGGTACTTATATAGTGCTGTCAATGTATGCATGTATATATATATATATATAGAGTAGATTCACATCAGTCCCCGCCCCCGAGGAGCATACAATCTAAGGTCCCTAACTCCCATTCATACATAATAGGGACAATTTAGACAGGAGCCAATTAACCTACCAGCATGTCTTTGGAGTGTGGGAGGAAACCGGAGTACCCCGAGGAAACCCACGCAGGCACAGAGAGAACATGCAAACTCCAGGCAGGAGATGCCACGGCTGGAATTTGAACCAACGACCCTAGTACTGCCAGGTGGAAGTGCCAACCACTTAGCCACTGTGCTGCCAATGAAATGTAACCAATCGGTACAATCGTAATGGAACATAGAAATGTTTTTTGTGAGTACTTTTTGCCGTCTTTTTTTTCTAACCTTTTCAGAAAGGTAGAGTTCCGCCTTAACCTAATTCATTCAACATCTCGTTGGCAGCAATTAATTCCTGAGAACACTCTTTGATCGTTCCGTGGAACGGTTCAGATTAGCGCTCCAGAAAGGTATAAATAATTTGAATTTCCATACCTTGCGTCAGAGGTAATTATACAAGACTTCCCAATCTCTGCGACGAAATCAGAGCGAGCCGCTAACTGCCTGGCTATACTCTGCGGGATTCCAAGATGGAAAATTAATTTCGGAGACGATTCCGTCACTGCGATAATATTTGTATGAGCCGGGAGGCGGGCGTTCGGTCCTTGTCGGGATCCCTCGGCGGGATGGGGACTTGTAGAGTGTCCGGGAATTAAGATTCTCATTAACGCCGAAAGCCTGTTGACGGGTTCTGCTCGCTAAGTGCCTATTTCATGGACGGCTATGGGGACCAGCAATCTGACGCGAGCGTAGTGGAGAGGCCGTCGTGGAGGGGATGGGGGGGGGGGGGCTTTAATTAGCACTGATAAAATACTGTATTTCCTGAATTATGAAAGAATGGAAGAGATTATTAGCAACACAGTAACAGGATACGGTCCAATAGAAATAAAAAACATGCTCTACCGCCTCTACCTGGAAGACTGAAAACCGGTGTTCTGGCCCAATTGCCTTTGCAATGTAGCAATAATCCTCCAATATAATAAGCCGGCTACACTCCATTGTATCAAATCTTTATTGGCTACATAGCAGGATACAGAGGTAACATGCTAACGCATTTCGGCTTTGGCCGAAACGCGTTAGTATGCACCCGTTGTATTCTTCCCTGCAGCCCATAAAGAATTGATGCAATGGATGTTACCAAGTAGCCGGCTTCATTATATGACAGTAAAAGGATACATTGTAACATTTGTGTGCTGGGTAGTATAATGCGCGCTTCATTATACGACAGTAAAAGGATACAGTAAAAGGATACATTGTAACATTTGTGTGCTGGGTAGTATAATGCGCGCTTCGTTATACGACAGTAAAAGGATACATTGTAGCATTTGTGTGCTGGGTAGTATAATATGCGCTTCATTATATGACAGTAAAAGGATACATTGTAACATTTGTGTGCTGGGTAGTGTAATGCGCGCTTCATTATATTACAGTAAAAGGATACATTGTAGCATCTGTGTGCTGGGTAGTGTAATGCGCGCTTCATTATATTACAGTAAAAGGATACATTGTAACATTTGTGTGCTGGGTAGTATAAGGTGCGCTTCATTATATTACAGTAAAAGGATACATTGTAGCATCTGTGTGCTGGGTGGTATAATGCGCGCTTCATTATATGACAGTAAAAGGATACATTGTAACATTTGTGTGCTGGGTAGTGTAATGCGCGCTTCATTATATTACAGTAAAAGGATACATTGTAGCATTTGTGTGCTGGGTAGTATAATATGCGCTTCATTATATTACAGTAAAAGGATACATTGTAGCATCTGTGTGCTGGGTGGTATAATGCGCGCTTCATTATATTACAGTAAAAGGATACATTGTAGCATTTGTGTGCTGGGTAGTATAAGGTGCGCTTCATTATATTACAGTAAAAGGATACATTGTAACATTTGTGTTCTGGGTTAACCACTTCCCGTCTGGCCGCTGTATATAACTGGCCGGATGGTGGCAGTGCAGGGGTGGGTTGCCGTTTATAAACGGCACCTGCCATTTTGGACTGTGCGCGCTCCCTGGGAGCGCGCGGCACCGCGATCCGGTGCCCGCTGTGTCCAGAGGAACACCAATCGCTGTACGGGACCTCTGTGTGAGGTCCCAATCATGTGACCACTGATTGGCCAATCAGTGATCACATGAATAGGTGTAAGCAAGATGTCACTACTGACATCATTGCTTACTACATGTGAAATCTGTGAATGATCACAGAGATCACATGGTACAGGGCTATTCACAACATTCATGTGGCAAGCTCTGAATAATCACAGCTCACGCAGTATTTCTCAATGGCTGCAGGAATGCAGCCAGAGAGAAGGAGAAACTATTACTTTTAGAGCCTTTATGGGTGTAAAAGCAATCAGTGTAAAAAAAATAAAAAATAAAAAATAAAAAAGTCTTCATCACCTCCCACAAGTAGTACAGTGTCACTATGGTGACACTGTACTGCTAGGGTGACAGTATGTAAAAAAACAAAAACATAAATAATAATATAAAAATATAAAACGAAAATGGAAAAAAAATGTAAATTATAATTTTTGGTTATAAACTAATTTGGGTTATTTGTTTTTACTAAAAAGATAACGGACTACATTTTGGCCAAGATTTATGAAGAAAGATTATTTATTTGAAACATTTTACAAGAAAAACACTTTTTCATTTATATAGCAAAAAAAATAAAAGTCCCAGTGGTGAATAAATACCACCAAAATAAAGCTTTATCTGTCTCAAAAAAATGGTAAAAAATTCATATGGGTACAGTGTTGCATGACCGCGCAATTGTCATTCAAAGTGCCACAGCGCTGAAAGCTGAAAATTGGCCTGGACAGGAAGGGGGGGAAAGTGTCCGGACTGGAAGGGGGGGAAAGTGTCCGGACTGGAAGGGGGGGAAAGTGTCCAGACTGGAAGGGGGGGAAAGTGTCCAGACTGGAAGGGGGTGAAAGTGTCCGGACTGGAAGGGGGTGAAAGCGTCCAGACTGGAAGGGGGGGAAAGTGTCCGGACTGGAAGGGGGGTGAAGGTGTCCGGACTGGAAGGGGGGTGAAAGTGTCTGGACTGGAAGGGGGGGAAAGTGTCCGGGCTGGAAGGGGGGGGGGGAAGTGTCCGGACTGGAAGGGGGGGAAAGTGTCCGGACTGGAAGGGGGTGAAAGTGTCCGGACTGCAAGGGGGGTGAAAGTGTCTGGACTGGAAGGGGGGGAAAGCGTCCGGACTGGAAGGGGGGGGGGCAAAGTGTCCGGACTGGAAGGGGGTGAAAGTGTCCGGACTGGAAGGAGGTGAAAGTGTCCGGACTGGAAGGAGGTGAAAGTGTCCGGACTGGAAGGAGGTGAAAGTGTCCGGACTGGAAGGAGGTGAAAGTGTCCGGACTGGAAGGGGGTGAAAGTGTCCGGACTGGAAGGAGGTGAAAGTGTCCGGACTGGAAGGGGGTGAAAGTGTCCGGACTGGAAGGGGTTAAGTAACCAATGTATAGGTTTTAGAAGTAGTGTCCTGAGTGCTGGTCATTCACACAGCCGCTGCAGATACATGTTATAACTAATGTGACTCTGGAGTGCGATTTCTGGCAAGTGAATGATTGGAACGTTCATTTTCAGTTTAAATCTGACCTCCAGCCTTCCCTTCCCCAGTCTTGCACAGTTGCACTCCCACTCTTGCATCAGGACTGAGGGTTCTTGAGTGAAGTACTGAGGCAGGGTGCTGTGATGTTTAGAGGAAGCTAGGTTCAGCCCTTCCCACCAGCCGTGATCTTCCTGTACTGCATAGAGAAGTACAGAGACCCAGTGATCACATCGCTGGGTCTATAAAAAAAAGTTTGTGATAACAACAGAAAAGATTTATTTAAACTTTTTCTTAGCGTATTTATTAAAGTGGTTGTAAAGGCTGCAGGTAAAAAAAAAAAACCTTTATACTCACCTATGCCAGGGCCGTGTTTATTATTGATTGGACCCTGGGAAAACGTTTTCTTGGGCCCAGACCTCACCCCCCAACTCCTCTTTCCCACATGCAATTTTGCTCTCCACCTGCTCTGCAGCAGATCAGGCAACAATTGCAATTGGTTGCCAGAGGTTACAGCATATCATTACTGCTCACTGATTCGTTGCTAGTGGTTACATCACCTAATTTCTGCTTGCTGATTGGCTGCTAGGAAGTTACTGCACACCATTACCGCTCACCTATTGGTTGCTGGGGCTGGGGGGGTAGAGTGTGATCAGCGGCAATGGTGCTGGATGGGGGAGAGGGGAGGGGGGGTAAATGGGATGAGTAGCAGTGCTGGGGGGGGGGGTATGAGATGAGTGGTACTGCTGGGGGGTATGGGATCAATGGCAGTGCTGGGGAGAGGGTGGCATCATTGACAGTTCTGGGGTGGTTGATAGGATCAGTGGCAGTGCTGGGGGGGTTGATAGGATCAGTGGCAGTGCTGGGGTGGGGGAAATAAGTGTTAGTGCTGGCGGGAATGGGATGAGTGGCAGTGCTGGTGGGGGGGGATGGCATCAGTGAAAGAGCTTGGGGGGATGGGATGAGTGCCAGTTCTGTGGGAGAGGAAAGATGGGATGAGTGGCAGTGCTGGTGGGTGGGATGGGATCAGTGGCAGTATTTGGGGGGGGGGGGAGGTTCGGCAGCAGTGCTTGGGGAAGATGGGATCAGTGGCAGTGCTTGAGGTGGATGAGATCAGTGGCAGTGCTGGCTGCCTGTATATGGTGGAGGAAAGCACGGGAGATGGGGAGTGAGAGAGAGCAGGGATGAGAGAAAGGGGCGTGTGAGAGAGGGGGTGAGAGAGACAGAAAGGGGAGAGAGAGGGGATGAGAGAGAGAGAGAGAGGGGGGTGGGGAATGAGAGAGGGGGAGGATGAGAAAGAGAACGGGGTGAAAGTGAGAGGGGGTGAGAAGAGGGGGGGTGGGAGAGAGGAGGGGTGAGAGGGAGGAGGGGGTGAGAGAAGGGATTAGAGAAAGAGAAGGGGTGAAAGAGAGAGGGAGGAGAGGGGTGCGGGGTGAGAGAGCGGGTGAGAGAGGGGTGAGAGAGAGAGGGGGGGTAAGAGAGAGATGGGTGAGAGAGAAAAGGAGGGCACAGAGGGGGGTGAGAGAGGGGTGAAAGAGTGAGAGGGGGTGAGAGGGAGGTCCGAGAGAGGTGGCTGAGAGAGGGGAGAAAGAGAGGGGGAGAGAGAGATAGAAGAGTGTGAGAGGGGTGAGAGAGAGAGGGAGGAGAAGGGGGACACAGAGAGAGGGGGCTGAGAGAGAGAAGGGGGTGAGAGAGGGAGGGGTCAGAGAGAGATGGGGTAAGAGAGAGAAGAGGGTGAGAGAGAGATGGGGATTGGGGGAGAGAGAGAAGGGAGTGAGAGGTAAGAGTGAGAAGGGGGTGAGGGGGGGGGGAAGGAGGGAGAGATTGGGGTGAAAGAGAGAGGGGAAGGATGAGAGAGTAAGATACCCCTAGCCCTGTCTGCAGTCCCTCATGTGCATCCCTGTCGCAGTCTGCCGGTAGGTGGGTGTGATGCTTGGTAGTGGTATGCCAGCAGCGGGCAGAGACTGTTCTCATTTTGGGTGATCGTCTCCTTCCCTGGCTGTCTGCGCTGCTGCCCATCTTTGTCCTCCAGGCAGCCATTGCTGTTGTTGTTGGAGCCATGAGCTGGGAGGTTGGAGGAGTCCATGCTCTGTGAGGCACCGCCGCCATGGATGCTGCACCCACTGCTGCTCAACTCCATGGTCAGGAAAGCAATGGAGGTCTTCTCCCTCTCGGGCTCTCAATCCTAGCCGCCCTCAATTCTCTCCTTCCTCCTGCTGCTGCCGCCGCTGGGACTGGGACCCATCCTCCAACACAACGGGCAGCTGCTTTGGGCACCTAAACAATAACTGGGCCTGGGGCAGCTTCCCCTTTTGCCCTGCGTTAAAGACGGCCGTGACCTAAGCCTCCTCTCGATCCAGCAATGTGCATGGGAGCCATGGCTGTCCCAGGTCTCTTTCCTCATTGGCTCCCACTGCTGTCAATCACATTATTATTATTAATAATAGTAATAATAATAGTAATAATAATAACAGTAATAATAACAGTAATAGTAACAATAATAATTGTCCTTTTTCATATATCTTTTGTACCATCTATCCATGACATCATTTTTCATCTGTGGGTGGAGGATTATAACTTTTGGGTTTTTTTTTAATGGTTGAACTGGATGGACTTTTGTCTGTTTTCAGCCAGACTAACTATGTAACTATAGAACCAAAAACGCAACTTTTTTGCGTAAAAAAAAATCCCCTGACCCTTTCCAAAAAAGCTCACCGGGTGAAACCGCAGATATGTGAACCTGTCCCGTAGGAAATCGTGTTAAATGCACTGTCCTGCGTTTCTGCAAAACGCTGTGGAAAACGCTTAGGCGTGAACCTGGGGTAAGTTCTGGTGACAATTAGGGATTCCCTCACTTTGTGGGATTTCTTCACACTTCCTGTTTGGCTATGGGACAGGAAGTGAAGGAAAGTCTCCCCAACATGATCCTAATGGGAAAAAAAGTCATAACCCTCCAAAATAAAAAAAATAAAAAAAAGAACAACAACTTTGTCTTAGTTTTTTTTGGTTGTATCTTATGTTATCATCAAACATTTATTTATTTCAGGTACTTATATAGCACCGTCCATTTATGCAGTGCTTTACATATACATTATACATTCACATCAGTCCCTAACCCTCAAGGAGCGTACAGTCTAAGGTCCCTAACCCTCAAGGGGCGTACAATCTAAGGTCCCTAACCCTCAAGGAGCGTACAATCTAAGGTTCCTAACACCCCAAGGGGCGTACAATCTAAGGTCCCTAACCCTCAAGGGGCGTACAATCTAAGGTCCCTAACCCTCAAAGAGCGTACAGTCTAAGGTCCCTAACCCTCAAGGAGCGTACAGTCTAAGGTCCCTAACCCTCAAGGGGCGTACAATCTAAGGTCCCTAACCCTCAAGGGGCGTACAATCTAAGGTTCCTAACACCCCAAGGGGCGTACAATCTAAGGTCCCTAACCCTCAAGGGGCGTACAATCTAAGGTCCCTAACCCTCAAAGAGCGTACAATCTAAGGTCCCTAACCCTCAAGGGGCGTACAATCTAAGGTCCCTGACCCTCAAGGGGCGTACAATCTAAGGTCCCTAACCCTCAAGGGGCGTGCAATCTAAGGTCCCTAACCCTCAAGGGGCGTGCAATCTAAGGTCCCTAACCCTCAAGGGGCGTGTAATCTAAGGTCCCTGACCCTCAAGGGGCGTACAATCTAAGGTCCCTAACCCTCAAGGGGCGTGCAATCTAAGGTCCCTAACCCTCAAGGGGCGTGCAATCTAAGGTCCCTGACCCTCAAGGGGCGTACAATCTAAGGTCCCTGACCCTCAAGGGGCGTACAATCTAAGGTCCCTGACCCTCAAGGGGCGTACAATCTAAGGTCCCTGACCCTCAAGGGGCGTACAATCGAAGGTCCCTGACCCTCAAGGGGCGTACAATCTAAGGTCCCTGACCCTCAAGGGGCGTACAATCTAAGGTCCCTGACCCTCAAGGGGCGTACAATCTAAGGTCCCTAACCCTCAAGGGGCGTACAATCTAAGGTCCCTAACTCATATTCATACATACACATACTAGGGACAATTTAGACAGGAGCCAATTCACCTACCAGCATGTCTTTGGAGTGTGGGAGGAAACCAGAGTACCCAGAGGAAAACCACGCAGGCACAGGAGAACATTCAAACTCTAGGCAGGTGGGGCCATGGCTGGGATTTGAACCAACAGCCCTGGTGCTGCCAGGTGGAAGTGCTAACCATTTAGCCACTGTGCTGCCCCAAACATTTGAGCTTCAAAAAGTTTTACTGCGTTTTCTGGTGTTTTCTGGCATTTCAGCCTTTTTACAGCTGAAAAACTCCTCTAGGAACCCACTAGTTTTGGGTTTATTTTCCAGCCAAAAAAACGTCCCTATGTATGGACACATAGGATAACATTCTGGGGGGTTTACTGGCTGTAGAAAAAAACGCCAAAAACAACCGCTGTAAAAACATCCCGTGAGGACTTCTAGCCGCGTTCTGTCTCACCGTGAGGCTTGTCCTCCGTGTCACATTCCGGGTGCGATGGGGAGGTTACGTTCCGGAGAGGTGACAAGTCTTCGTCTCTCAGTGACACTCCAGATAGAGGAGAACGTTCCATTCTGACATTCTGGAGCCGCAGCTGGGGCTCATTCCTCCACCTCCGTCCCCCTCCGGCTCTGCTGGGCTTGCACCAACAATGCTGACACAGCCGTCCCTGAGGGATGCGGGACGAGACAGACATCGGGGGTCACAGCAAGTTTCTTTTTCTTCTTCAACAAACAAAAATGTTTTCCTATGAACTTTTTTCAGTGGGAAAAGCTAACATTGCAAATAGTTATTTATTATTTAACCCCTTACCTACCGGGCACTTCTACCCCCTTCCTGCCTACCGGGCACTTCTACCCCCTTCCTGCCTACCGCACACTTCTACCCCCTTCCTGCCTACCGGGCACTTCTACCCCCTTCCTGCCTACCGGGCACTTCTACCCCCTTCCTGCCTACCGGACACTTCTACCCCCTTCCTGCCTACCGGGCACTTCTACCCCCTTCCTCCCTACCGGACACTTCTACCCCCTTCCTGCCTACCGGACACTTCTACCCCCTTCCTGCCTACCGGGCACTTCTACCCCCTTCCTGCCTACCGGGCCCTTCTACCCCCTTCCTGCCTACAGGGCACTTCTACCCCCTTCCTGCCTACAGGGCACTTCTACCCCCTTCCTGCCTACAGGACACTTCTACCCCCTTCCTGCCTACCGGGCACTTCTACCCCCTTCCTGCCTACAGGACACTTCTACCCCCTTCCTGCCTACAGGGCACTTCTACCCCCTTCCTGCCTACAGGACACTTCTACCCCCTTCCTGCCTACCGGGCACTTCTACCCCCTTCCTGCCTACAGGGCACTTCTACCCCCTTCCTGCCTACAGGACACTTCTACCCCCTTCCTGCCTACAGGACACTTCTACCCCCTTCCTGCCTACCGGGCACTTCTACCCCCTTCCTGCCTACAGGACACTTCTACCCCCTTCCTGCCTACAGGGCACTTCTACCCCCTTCCTGCCTACCGGGCACTTCTACCCCATCCTGCCTACCGGGCACTTCTACCCCCTTCCTCCCTACCGGACACTTCTACCCCCTTCCTGCCTACCGGACACTTCTACCCCCTTCCTGCCTACCGGGCCCTTCTACCCCCTTCCTGCCTACCGGGCCCTTCTACCCCCTTCCTGCCTACCGGGCACTTCTACCCCCTTCCTGCCTACCGGGCACTTCTACCCCCTTCCTGCCTACCGGGCACTTCTACCCCCTTCCTGCCTACAGGGCACTTCTACCCCCTTCCTGCCTACAGGGCACTTCTACCTCCTTCCTGCCTACAGGACACTTCTACCCCCTTCCTGCCTACAGGACACTTCTACCCCCTTCCTGCCTACAGGACACTTCTACCCCCTTCCTGCCTAGGCCAATTTTCAGTTTTCAGAGCTGTCGCACGTTGAATGACAGTTGCGCGGTCATGCAACACTGTGCCCATATGAAATTTTTATCATTTTTTTCACACAAATAGAGCTCTCTTTTGGTGATATTTACTCATCGCTGGGTGTTTGATTTTTTGCGCTATAAACAAAAACACAGCAAAAAATTTGATGAAAAAAAGTTTTTCTTTGTTTCTGTTATAAAATTTTGCAAAGAGGTATTTTTTCTCCTTCACTGATGTGCTTGATGAGGCTGCACGGATAGGCAGCACTGATGGGCGGCACTGATGGGCACTGGTAAGAGGCACTGATAGGCAACATTAATAGGCGGCACTGATGAGCTGGCACTGATAGGCGGCACTGATGGGCACTGATAGGTAGCACTGATGGGCACTGATAGGTAGCACTGATGGGCACTGATGGGTGTGACTGACTGATGGCACTGCTGGACACTGATGGGTGCCACTGCTGAGCAGCACTTATGGGTGGCACAGCTGGACACAGGAGGGTGGCACTGCTAGGCACTGCTGGGTGGCACAGGTGGGCGGCACTGATGGGCACAGGTGGGTGGCACTGATGGACACAGGTAGACAGCACTGCTGGGCACAGGAGGGTGGCACTGCTAGGCACTGCTGGGTGGCAGAGGTGGGTGGCACTGATGGACACAGGTAGACGGCACTGCTGGGCACAGGAGGGTGGCACTGCTAGGCACTGCTGGGTGGCAGAGGTGGGTGGCACTGATGGACACAGGTAGACGGCACTGCTGGGCACTGATCATCAGGGCACTGATGATCAGTGCCGATCACTTCTCTGACAATTGCCGGTTATCGGCAGTACTTTACTGACACTGTGACAGGAGGAAAGTGCAGCCGATAACCAGCAATTGTATTTACCCGGTGATCTGCTGTGTCATTGGCCGCTTACCGCATTACATGATCAGCTGTGTCCATAGGACACAGCGATCACCAGCGGCACCACTGGGGGCATGCAGGGGGCGTGTTCTGGGAGGACTTCAGTGGACTCCCTCCCAGAACTAGACAACCACGCTGTAGCTGTCTTTCGCGGTAGGGAACTGGTTACAGAGGAGCACAGGGGGCACCTTTGGACAGCAACATTGGTGATCTGGCCAGTAACACCTCCTGTATTAGAGCGCCCCCGATCTGGATGAAGGAGCACAGGGGGCACCTTTGGACAGCAGCATTGGTGATCTGGCCGGTAACACCTCCTGTATTAGAGCGCCCCCGATCTGGATGAAGGAGCACAGGGGGCACCTTTGGACAGCAGCATTGGTGATCTGGCCAGTAACACCTCCTGTATTAGAGCGCCCCCACTCTGGATGAAGGAGCACAGGGGGCACCTTTGGACAGCAGCATTGGTGATCTGGCCAGTAACACGCCTCCTGTATTAGAACGCCCCCACTCTGGATGAAGGAGCACAGGGGGCACCTTTGGACAGCAGCATTGGTGATCTGGCCAGTAACACCTCCTGTATTAGAGTGCCCCCACTCTGGATGAAGGAGCACAGGGGGCACCTTTGGACAGCAGCATTGGTGATCTGGCCGGTAACACCTCCTGTATTAGAGCGCCCCCACTCTGGATGAAGAAGCACAGGGGGCACCTTTGGACAGTAGCATTGGTGATCTGGCCGGTAACACACCTCCTGTATTAGAGCACCCCCACTCTGGATGAAGGAGCACAGGGGGCACCTTTGGACAGCAGCATTGGTGATCTGGCCAGTAACACGCCTCCTGTATTAGAGCGCCCCCACCCTGGATGAAGGAGCACAGGGACACCTTTGGACAGCAGCATTGGTGATCTGGCCAGTAACACCTCCTGTATTAGAGCGCCCCCACTCTGGATGAAGAAGCACAGGGGGCACGTTTGGATAGCAGCATTGATGATCTGGCCGGTAACACTTTCTGTATTAGAGCGCCTCCACTCTGGGGTGTATTAGACGGACTAGCAGATGTAAATACACTAACAAACTGAAAACAAACTCCAGCTAATACTTTATAATCAATTAAAGCTAAGGTATGGGGTTCCCCCCAAATTCTATACCAGACCTTTAAGGTCTGATATAGATTTTAAGGAGATATTCCACAAAAATAAAGAAAAAAGTATGAGGGTCCCCCCCCCCCCAAAAAAAAAAATCCACATCAGACCCTTATCCAAGCATGCAGTTTTTCGGTCTAGGAATGGGGGCGGTTCAAAAGTGCACCCCTCTTCGAAACCATATCAGGCCACATGCCCTTAACATGGGGGGCCCGGTCAGGAAGAAACTCCCTGGCAAGCAACTTGTCCCCATGTTGGTCAGGTCAAGGGCCTCTTCCTCATGATCCTGGCCCCGTGGTTGTGGTGATTTGAGGGTGGGGGCATATCAGAATCTGAAAGCCCACTTTAACAATGAGGCGCCACCCAGATACAAGTAAAAGAGTAAAGGGGTACGACCTACTCATTCACACAAAAATGTGAAAAGTGAATAAAAGAGCAGTTTTTTATTTAAAAAGAAGCCCCACAAAGTACATTCATCATCAATCACCTCAACCAACGATGAAGATCTATGTCAATGATAATGAGTAATGCCGACCTACCTGCCAAAAGAAAAACAACCCTCCAACCTACAAGACACTCTCCCAACTGCTGGCCTGCAAACGACAGCTAAACAAGCACATGAACACGATCAATGATGTCACGGGAATCTCTTCTCCTGTTGGAGATTCACCTTCCCATCCTGTCTGCTGTGGCCAGGACAGGAAATGAGGGGAAATCTCTCTTAACAAAGTCCTCTGCAGCAGAAAAAAAACCAACAGGGGTATGACAGACCCAACTGGGACAGGGGTTTTTGGAGGGGACTTCAGGCTAGCCCCTTGCCTACTGACCATGGCCCTGGCATCTGAGGGGGCTCTGTTCTTTGGGAGGTGTGTGCCTGCGGGGGGACCTCTGAAGTAGTTTTACTTCAGATTCTAGTCCATGTCTCCCTGAAACACATAGACAACTGGAGGACCAGGATACAAATTGGGGGTCTCTGTGTCCAAACCAGCATTGACTGCTTCAACAACCCCCCCCCCCCTCCTTTCTAGACTCAGAGACTCTAAGAGGATGTTGATATAATCAGCTTTAAAAAACCCGATGCTGAGGTCTCTTGCTGTAATCTGTTTATTAGGTGTTATGTGTTCTTTCTGTGTGGATCTATTGTTATGGGGGTTCTGTGGTTGATAGGGAGGTCTATTGTTACTGGTAGGGGATGTGTTGTTACTGGCGGGGGATCTATTGTTACTGGCGGGGCTTGATTATTTCTGTGTGGATCTATTGTTGTGGGGGGTTCTGTTGTTGCCAGGGAGGTCTATTGTTACTGGTGGGGGGTGTATTGTTACTGGTGGGGGTGTATTGTTACTAGTGGGGGGTGTATTCTTTCTGTGGGGATCTTTTGCTGTGCGGGGTTCTGTTGTTGCCAGGGAGGTCTATTGTTACTGGAAGGGGATCTATTGTTACTGGCGGGGTTTGATTATTTCTGTGGGGATCTATTGTTTTGCGGGGTTCTGTTGTTGCCAGGGAGGTCTATTGTTACTGGTAGGTGTGACACACCCAACTGGGACAGGGGTTTTTGGAGGGGACTTCAGGCTAGCACCTTACCTACTGACCATGGCCCTGGCATCTGAGGGGGCTCTGTTCTTTGGGAGGTGTGTGCCTGTGGGGGGGACCTCTGAAGTAGTTTTACTTCAGATTCTAGTCCATGTCTCCCTGAAACACATAGACAACTGGAGGTCCAGGATACAAATTGGGGGTCTCTGTGTCCAAACCAGCATTGACTGCTTCAACAACCCCCCTCAGAGACTCTAAGAAGATGTTGATATAATCAGCTTTAAAAAACCTGATGCTGAGGACTCTTGCTGTAATCTGTTTATTAGGTGTTATGTGTTCTTTCTGTGGGATCTATTGTTGTGGGGGGTTATGTTGTTGCCAGGGAGGTCTATTGTTACTGGTAGGGGGATCTATTGTTACTGGTGGGGTTTGATTATTTCTGTGGGGATCTTTTGTTATGGGGGTTCTGTTGTTGCCAGGGAGGTCTATTGTTACTGGTAGGTGTGACACACCCAACTGGGACAGGGGTTTTTGGAGGGGACTTCAGGCTAGCCCCTTGCCTACTGACCATGGCCCTGGCATCTGAGGGGGTTCTGTTCTTTGGGAGGTGTGTGCCTGAGGGGGGGACCTCTGAAGTAGTTTTACTTCGGATTCTAGTCCATGTCTCCTTGAAACACATAGACTCTGACAACTGGAGGTCCAGGATACAAATTGGGGGTCTCTGTGTCCAAACCAGCATTGACTGCTTCAACACCCCCCCTCAGAGACTCTAAGAAGATGTTGATATAATCAGCTTTAAAAAACCCGATGCTGAGGTCTCTTGCTGTAATCTGTTTATTAGGTGTTATGTGTTCACTGTTGTGTCTTTGTCCCATTGTTAATTGAGTTCATCGAGTCACCTATGGTTTCTGTCTGTTGGCTAGTCCTCCTGGAGGTTCCTACATGATGAGATTTGTCTTTTGTCAACTTTACCTCGTTACCTAATCAGTGTGGGATGTTTATCCCAATGTGTAATATTGTTGAGGTGTATAAAAACCTGTATTTCTGTTCAATAAAGAGTTCCTTGTTGGACCTAAGCTAGTGTTGTCTAGTTCTTGGGTCTATACTTTGGTCCTGTGTCCCAGCGGCAAGGAAGCAGTTCTCCGAGGGAAGCACCCTGGGGAGGTGCCAGGTGGTCCGTCACAAGGGGTTCTCAAAAAGAGAAAAAAGTTTAAGCTGCACATACACGTTAACTGCATTGTGCCTGAAATTTAGCTTTAAAAATAGAATCCGGTCACCGCAGTCTTTGGTTCGCATCCGCAGTGAACCCGAAGAACAACATGGCGTGTTATTTACTGCATCCTCTCTGGTGGCCGGATAACCTTCACACTTCCTCTTCACGGAATATCGCATTCCATGGACTGAACGCGGCTCCTCGCGACCACGCCGCCTCTGTGTGCGCTGAACAATTTAAAAAGCACAGAGATATTTAGATTGTATAACAAATATTGGATCACTGACTTAATTAACACGGGGTGCTCAGGCTAGAAAACATGCAGACGAGGGAAATTTAAAGGGTAAGTCCACCCCAAAGCTGATGTTCCATTTTTGATGGATGCTGGAGAGGTAAACCACCAAACAGTTTTTTGGGAACTTCGAAGGGGCAGATTTTTTTTTTTCAGCACGAATGCGGGGGAATGCTTAAGGGTCCACGTTCAAGCTGTCAAAGTCCAATGAGTTGGATCCTGCTGACTAGTGAGGGTTCAGGCCGAGGAAAGGTCCATCCACACCTAAAGCATGCTGCAGAAATAGGAAGAGACAGGGGCGGACTGACAACTCATGGGGCCTCCGGGCAATAGGGGATCATGGGGCCCCTGTGTCCTTACCCACACTCAAAGCACACCCAAAAAACCCTATAACAAGGTACCAGGGGTATTTCATGGGGCCCCTTACTGACCCCGGGCCCTCAGGCAGTGCCCGAGTGCTCAAATGGTCAGTCCGCCCCTGGGAAGAGATAGCCTGGCTACCGCACACCTTGCCTGGCTCGAGTGGTTAGCAGGTAAAAGCAGCCTAGGGGCGGACTGACCATTTAGAAACTTGGGCACTGCCCGAAGGCCCAGGGTCAGTAGGGGGCCCAATGAGATGCCCCTGGTACCTTTTTCATAGGCTTTTTTTGAGTTTGGGCAAGGACACAGGGGCCCCATGATCCCCTATTGCCCAGGGGCCCCATGAGTTGTCAGTCCGCCTCTGAAGCAGCCTCAGCTCGATTCATCCAGACAATGCCTCCAACATGTTTCACCCTCCCTCCAGGGCAGTTCCTGCATGCCCAGCACTGACTTTATGTAATGGCAAGGGTGCTGGAGGGTCTATTGTTGCTGGTTGTTGGGGTTTCTATTATCGCCTGGGGGTTCTATTGTTTTGGGGGTTCTATTGTTTTGGGGGTTCTATTGTTGCTGGGGAGGTCAATTGTTACTGGTGGGAGATTATTATTATTATATTATTATTATACATTATTTATATAGCGCCAAAGTGTTTGCTCAGCACTGTACATTATAGTGGGGGACAGTACAAGAGACAATACAATAACAATACAATACATGAGGGGTTCGAGGGCCCTGCTCCTTCGAGCTTACAATCTAGGAGGGAGGGGGTAGAGGTACAGGAGGAAGTGGCTGTGGGGGATGGAGTGGTAGGAGGAGTGGAGGAGAACGGCTGTTAGGTGAGGGTGGGGTAGGCTTCCCTGAAGAGATGGGTTTTCAGGGTGCGCCTAAAGGTGAGGAGGGTAGGTGACAGTCTGATGGGTTGGGGTAGGGAGTTCCAGAGGATGGGGGAAGTCCTGGAGAAGTCCTACAGTCGGGCGTGGGAGGAGGAGACCGGGGAGCTAGAGAGCAGGAGGTCTTGTGAGGAGCGAAGGGCACAGGTAGGGTGGTAAGAGATCTATTGTTTCTGTGAGGATCTATTGTTTGGGGGGGGTCTGTTGTTGCCAGGGAGGTCTATTGTTACGGGTAGGGGATCTATTGTTACTGCTGGGAGATCTATTCTTTCTGTGGGGATGTATTGTTGTGGGGGGTTCAGTTGTTGCCAGGGAGGTCTATTGTCACGGGTAGTGGATCTATTTTTGCTGAGGGGGTCAACTATTGCTAGGAGGGATCTAATGATGAGGGAGGGGTCTTTTGTTGCTGGCTGCTGGAGGGTATATTGATGCTGGTTGCTGGGAGATCTATCGTGGCTGGCGGCGGTCTAATGTTGCTGGGGTTGATTTATTATTGCTGAAGGTGTTTTTTGTTGCGGAGGGTCTATTGTGGCAGGGAGGTCTATTGTTTCTGGGGGAGGGTTCAGTGGGCTTGTTGGACTGGTGAAATTTAGAGTACTGTTTAGTGGTGTGTGTCAGTGATGATTAGAGCACGTTCAGTAGGCCTGTTGGTCCAGTGAATATTGGAGGTTCAGGTGTGTTGGACTGATGGTGATTAGAGCAGTGTTTCCTGGGAATGTGTGAGACCAGTGATGAGCAGAACATTGATCAGTGGGGGTGTTGGACTGATAAAGATTAGTGTACTGTTTAGGGGTGTATGTTGGGCCCATGATGGTTAGTGTTCAGTGGTGGGTGTCAGACTGATGATGATTAGAGCCGTGTTCAGTGGTGGGTGTCAGACTGATGTTGATTAGAGCCGTGTTCAGTGGTGGGTGTCAGACTGATGATGATTAGAGCCGTGTTCAGTGGTGGGTGTCAGACTGATGATGGTTAGTGTTCAGTGGTGGGTGTCAGACTGATGATGATTAGAGCCGTGTTCAGTGGTGGGTGTCAGACTGATGATGGTTAGTGTTCAGTGGTGGGTGTCAGACTGATGATGATTAGAGCCGTGTTCAGTGGTGAGTGTCAGACTGATGATGGTTAGTGTTCAGTGGTGGGTGTCAGACTGATGTTGATTAGAGCCGTGTTCAGTGGTGGGTGTCAGACTGATGTTGATTAGAGCCGTGTTCAGTGGTGGGTGTCAGACTGATGATGATTAGAGCCGTGTTCAGTGGTGAGTGTCAGACTGATGATGGTTAGTGCTCAGTGGTGGGTGTCAGACTGATGATGATTAGAGCCGTGTTCAGTGGTGAGTGTCAGACTGATGATGGTTAGTGTTCAGTGGTGGGTGTCAGACTGATGTTGATTAGAGCCGTGTTCAGTGGTGGGTGTCAGACCAGTGATGAGTAGAACATCATCATTCAGTGTGTGTTAGACTGATAAATATTAGAGCAGTGTTTAGTGGGCCTTGTCAGCTGATTAGAGCCCTGTTCAGTGGGCAAGTTGGTCTGATGATGATTAGAGCAGTGTCCAGTGGGGGGTATGAGACCAATGATGATTAGAGCCGTGTTCAGTTGGGGGTATGAGACCAATGATGATTAGAGCAGTGTCCAGTGGGAGGTATGAGACCAATTATGATTAGATCAGTGTCCAGTGGGGGGTATGAGACCAATGATGATTAGGGCAGTGTCCAGTGGGAGGTATGAGACCAATGATGATTAGGGCAGTGTCCAGTGGGGGGTATGAGACCAGTGATAATTAGGGCAGTGTGTAGTGGGGGGTATGAGACCAATGATGATTATAGCAGTGTCCAGTGGGGGGTATGAAACTGATGATGAAGATTAGGGCAGTGTCCAGTGGGGGGTATGAGACCAGTGATGATTAGGGCAGTGTGTAGTGGGGGGCATGAGACCTATGATGATTAGAGCAGTGTCCAGTGGGGGGTATGAGACCAGCGATGATTAGTGCAGTGTGTAGTGGGGGGTATGAGACCAGTGATGATTAAGGCAGTGTACAGTGGGGGGTATGACACAGATGATGATGATTAGAGCAGTGTCCAGTGGGGGGTATGACACCGATGATGATGATTAGAGCAGTGTCCAGTGGGGGGTATGACACCGATGATGATGATTAGAGCAGTGTCCAGTGGGGGGTATGACACCGATGATGATGATTAGAGCAGTGTCCAGTGGGGGGTATGACACCGATGATGATGATTAGAGCAGTGTCCAGTGGGGGCTATGACACCAATGATGATGATTAGGGCAGTGTCCAGTGGGGGTTATGAGACCAATGATGATTAGAGCCGTGTTCAGTTGGGGGGGTATGAGACCAATGATAATTAGAGCAGTGTTCAGTTGGGGGGGGTATGAGACCAATTATGATTACAGCAGTGTTCAGTTGGGGGGGGGGGGTATGAGACCAATGATGATTAGAGCAGTGTTCAGTTGGGGGGGGGGGGGTATGAGACCAATGATGATTAGAGCAGTGTGCAGTGGGGGGTATGAGACCAATGATGATCAGAGCAGTGTTCAGTTGGGGGGGGGTATGAGACCAATGATGATCAGAGCAGTGTTCAGTTGGGGGGGGGGGTATGAGACCAATGATGATCAGAGCAGTGTTCAGTGGGGGGTATGAGACCAATGATGATCAGAGCAGTGTTCAGTGGGGGGTATGAGACCAATGATGATCAGAGCAGTGTTCAGTGGGGGGTATGAGACCAATGATGATCAGAGCAGTGTGCAGTTGGGGGGGGTATGAGACCAATGATGATCAGAGCAGTGTGCAGTTGGGGGGGGGGGGTATGAGACCAATGATGATCAGAGCAGTGTGCAGTTGGGGGGGGGGGGGTATGAGACCAATGATGATCAGAGCAGTGTGCAGTGGGCCTGTTGGACCAGTACATCATAGAGTGCTGTTTAGTGGTTTGTGTTGGGCCAATGATGATTAGAATGACTAGAGCAGTGATTACAAATGTTAATTGTATGAAGATTTCACCATAAAGCACTTAAAAAAATAAAATCGGTTTTACTTCTCTTTTTTTTTTTTACTGGATTTCTTCTATAAGGAATGTTGAGCCTGGAAATGATTCTCTGCTCTTTTGACTAGAAATAAACAGGGCCTGACGGAGAGCCATCCATCCGGGCAATCTCCCACTCTAGGGAAGCCAATGCTGCTGTAGTCTTCACACACGATATGAGATTCCTCTGACGCATCAAAGTCGTGAGCGACCCTGTCTCTTTTATTTTCAAATCCTCTGCAGACTTTGACACCTCCCACATGGGCCCCGCTGGTCGCTGGTCCAAAACTTTTGCCTCCATTCTGCAAGAAATAGAAAAATGCAAACGACCATTAGACACTGAGCCGAACGTGCGTCAGAATTTACAGCTCTGGAATTCCCAACACTGAGCTGTCAGGGAAAATCCCTCGGCTCGCAGTGCGCCTTTTTCTTTTTTTGTTTTAAATAAACCCGTACTTTGACAATGGCGGGCTAAGTGGCTGCTTCTCCTAATAGCGGGCAGAGTTACATTGGTTGAAAAAGGCACATTGAATTTCAACAAAAATATTCCCATCAACCAATAGAAAAATGAATTAATAAATATATTGAAACCTGCGCGCCATATTTACCTCAATGCGCTCCTCCAACACCTCCGTCCCCAGGAATGGCTCCATAAATGCTGACTTTCTGAGAAGTCAAAGCTGTGTGTTTCTTGTTACTACCATAACCTACCACCAAAGAACAACCCAAAATCAATTCTCCAGCTCCTGACGATCGCAGCGATACCATAGATGTGTGTGTTATTTGTTGTTTGTACCCGGAGTACCGCCCAGAAACAATAGTACGCATTTTGTTTTTTGTTTATTTTTTACCTAAAACACACTGACACTAACTGACACTGATACCAATTTTGTTTAAAAAAATCCTGACCTTTAATCCTGACCTTGACGCAAAAACACTTACCCTGGTACTGAACTAGATCAAACCTTGATCCAGGTATTGTTTCTTTATTTTTTATTTTATTTTTTAATATTTATTTATCTTTATTTTATTTTTTTTAACAAACATTTTTTTTAATGCCAGGAGTTAGAGATATAATGTATTCATAGAGGAAAAAAAAAACAAGGGGGGTGGGCTATACAGTGATTGATCACTGTGATAGCCAATCAGAGGCTATCACAACGATCATGTGACCCAGAATCGGGAGTCCCGAGTCTCGATCGTTAGAACAGGACCGGGCGCAAATATGAGGCCCCATGGAAAAAAGCCCAGTTCTGTGAGGCCGCATATTTGTGTGACGTTGGCGCGAAGGGGTTACATTTTATTGTGACATATACCTGTTTTCTATCATATCTTTTCATTTTTAACATGAATGTCCATTGGACTGGCCTTGAGGAAGATCAAGTCTTGAAACGCATCAGCCATTTGGGCAGGATATATCTTTCATATAGGGCACTTGGGCAATATACAGGTGAAACTTGAGAAATGAGAATATGGTGCAAAAGTTCATTTATTTCAGTGCAGCAACTTAAAAGGTGAAACTAATATATGAGACTCATTACATGCAAAGCAAGATAGTTCAAGCCGTGATTTGTCATCATTGTGATGATTATGGCTTACAGCTCATGAAAACCCCAAATCCACAATCTCAGAAAATGAGAATATTCCATGCAATCAATAAAACACGGATTGTACATAGAACAATAAGCATGCATATGTACTCAGTACTTGGTTTGGGCCCCTTTTGCAGCAATTACTGCCTCAATGCGGCGTGGCATGGAAGCTATCAGCCTGTGGCACTGCTGAGGTGTTATGGAAGATCAGGATGCTTCAATAGCGGCCTTCAGCTCTTCTGGATTGTTCGGTCTCATGTCTCTCATCTTTCTCTTGGCAATGCCCCATAGATACTCTATGGGGTTCAGGTCAGGCGAGTTTGCTGGCCAATCAAGCACAGTCATCCCACGGTCATTGAACCAGGTTTTGGTGCTTTTGGCGGTGTGGGTGGAGCCAAGTCCTGCTGGAAAATGAAGTCATCATCCCCATAAAGCTGGTCTGCGGAAGGAAGCATGAAGTGCTCCAAAATCTCCTGGTAGACGGCTGCGGTGACCCTGGACTTAATGAAGCACAGTGGACCAACACCAGCAGATGACATGGCTCCCCAAATCAACACAGACTGTGGAAACTTCACACTGGACTTCAAGCATCTTGCAGTGTGTGCCTCTCCATTCTTCCTCCATACTCGGGGTCCTTGTGCCTCTCCATTCTTCCTCCATACTCGGGGTCCTTGTGCCTCTCCATTCTTCCTCCATACTCGGGGTCCTTGGGCCTCTCCATTCTTCCTCCATACTCGGGGTCCTTGGGCCTCTCCATTCTTCCTCCATACTCGGGGTCCTTGTGCCTCTCCATTCTTCCTCCATACTCGGGGTCCTTGGGCCTCTCCATTCTTCCTCCATACTCGGGGTCCTTGTGCCTCTCCATTCCATTCTTCCTCCATACTCGGGGTCCTTGGGCCTCTCCATTCTTCCTCCATACTCGGGGTCCTTGGGCCTCTCCATTCTTCCTCCATACTCGGGGTCCTTGGGCCTCTCCATTCTTCCTCCATACTCGGGGTCCTTGGGCCTCTCCATTCTTCCTCCATACTCGGGGTCCTTGGGCCTCTCCATTCTTCCTCCATACTCGGGGTCCTTGGGCCTCTCCATTCTTCCTCCATACTCGGGGTCCTTGGGCCTCTCCATTCTTCCTCCATACTCGGGGTCCTTGGGCCTCTCCATTCTTCCTCCATACTCGGGGTCCTTGTGCCTCTCCATTCTTCCTCCATACTCGGGGTCCTTGTTCCTCTCCATTCTTCCTCCATACTCGGGGTCCTTGTGCCTCTCCATTCTTCCTCCATACTCGGGGTCCTTGGGCCTCTCCATTCTTCCTCCATACTCTGGGTCCTTGTGCCTCTCCATTCTTCCTCCATACTCGGGGTCCTTGGGCCTCTCCATTCTTCCTCCATACTCGAGGTCCTTTGTTTCCAAATGAGAAGCAAAAGTTGTTCTCATCAGAAAAGAGGACTTTGGACCACTGAGCACCAGACCAGGTCTGTTTTTCTTTAGCCCAGGTAAGACGCTTCTGACATTGTTTGTTGTTCAGGAGCGGCTTGACGAGAGGAATACGACATTTGAAGCCCATGTCCAGGATCCGTCTGTGTGTGGTGGCTCTTGATGCACTGACTCCAGCCTCAGTCCACTCCTTGTGAAAGTCCCCAACACTTTTGAATGGCCTTTTCCTGACAATCCTCTCCAGGCTGCGGTCATCCCTGCTGCTTGTGCACCTTTTTCTTCCACACTTTTCCCTTCCACATAACTTTCTATTATTGTGCTTTGATACAGCACTTTGGGAACATCCAACTTCTTCTGCAATTCCCTTTTGAGGCTTTCCCTCCTTATGGAGGGTGTCAGTGATGGTGTCAGGTCAGCAGTCTTTCCCATGATTGTGATTCCTACTGAACCAGACTGAGCGACCATTTAAAGGCTCAGGAACCCTTTGCAGGTGTTATGGCTGAATTATCTGATTAGAGTGGGACACTTTGAGCCGAGATTATTCCACCTTTTCACAATATTCTCATTTTCTGAGATTGTGGATTTGGGGTTTTCATGAGCTGTAAGCCATAATCATCACAATGATGACAAATCACGGCTGGAACTATCTTGCTTTGCATGTAATGAGTCTCATATATTAGTTTCACCTTTTAAGTTGCTGCACTGAAATAAATGAACTTTTGCACCATATTCTCATTTTTCGAGTTTCACCTGTGTATGTAATGAGTGACAGTAACACGCTGTTATACATGTCACATACAGATATATAGTGGGGAAAATAATTACAGTCTGTGGAGCCAGAATTATTGTTGGTTGGAAGGGGATCAAATACTTATTTTACCTCTGTGATTACCAACAAGGGTTTCTCCACCAAGTACTAAGTCATGCTTTGCTTGGGGATCAAATACTCATTTTACTCACTAAACTGCAACTCAATTTTTTTTTTTTTTGGTTGATATTCTGTCCCTATCATTTAAAATAGATCTATGATAAAAATGATAGACCCTTCATTTCTCTGAAAGTGGGCAAACTTACAAAATCTGCAGGGGATCAAATCATTATTTTCCCCACTTGCGTATTTCTTCTTAACTGTGCAGTAATCCAGTGTGAAACTTTGCCTCAATGCAAGAGCTTCCTGTCATAAAGACCGCTCACTGCTGTTCTCTCTCCTTGTGCAGGGTGACTGGTCTTGTCTCCGCCCCCTCCTGTAGTTTTCTGCAGACAACCTTTCCTTTGGGCCTGGCTTTACATTGCCGGCCTGTTGCTGACCCAGCTTGCCTTTGGACCTGGCATTACATTGCCTGCCTGCTGCTAAACCTACCTTGCCTTAAGACCTGGCTTTACATTGCCTGCCTGTTGCAAAACCCAGCTTGCATTGCCTGCCTGTTGCTGACCCAGCTTGCCTTTGGACCTGGCTTTACATTGCCTGCTTGCTGTTGACCTAGATTGCCTTTGGACCTGACATTACATTGCCTACATGTTGCTGACCAAGCTTGCCCTTGGACTTGGCTTTACATTGCCTGCCTGTTGCTGACCCAGCTAGCCTTTGGACCTGGTTTTACATTGCCTACCTGTTGCCAATTCAGTTTGCCTTTGGATCTGACATTACATTGCCTACCTGTTGCTAAACCCAGCTTGCCCTTGGACCTGGCTTTACATTGCCTACATGTTGCTGACCAAGCTTGCCCTTGGACCTGGCTTTACATTGCCTGCCTGTTGCTGACCCAGCTAGCCTTTGCACCTGGCTTTACATTGCCTTCCTGTTGCTAAACCCAGCTTGCCCTTGGACCTGGCTTTACATTGCCTACATGTTGCTGACCAAGCTTGCCCTTGGACCTGGCTTTACATTGCCTGCCTGTTGCTGACCCAGCTAGCCTTTGCACCTGACTTTACATTGCCTACCTGTTGCTGACCCAGCTTGCCCTTGCACCTGACTTTACATTGCCTACCTGTTGCTGACCTGTCCTCTCCTGGACCCGCTTCTACCTTGCCTTTCCATTCCTAACCCAGCTACCCAATGACTAAGGCTTGCCTCCACAGATTTCCCAATGTGACCCCGGCCTGCTTCTAGACCACAACTCTGCCTGCTGTCAATCTCCAAAACTGCCAACTTCAGCTTTGTTTCCAGTCTACTGCCAACTGCTGGTGACATCTTTCACCCATCATCATCATCATCATCGCTTGACTTTCAGAGCACCTCGTGGTCACCTCCAGAGCCTTCTACAAAAAGTGTGCACCTGCTGAATGGACATTCAGCATCCGGGCCACTCTGTGCCCTACGTGGAGGCAAGCCTTAGTCCCCTCTCCACCATTCCTGGAGCGCCTATAGGGTTTGGTGGGTGCAGCTTCCTGGATATACAGGAGATCCCCTCTTTGGGTACTGGAATGGACCTCTGATCTTGAATGGGCTTCTGCAAACTGCTGTCTCCTGCATCCACAGTGCCCACAGTGACACCATTTACAAACTCTAAAGCCGGGAACATAGCAGAGGAGGACCGTCTTACTGAGCCTGCCCCTGGTGTCCCCCTCATCCTGCGGTGCACCCCAGCATTCTTGAGGAGGAGACAGCAGTTTTCAGAAACCCATTCAAGATCACAGGTCCATTCCAGTACCCAGAGAGGGGATCTCCTTTATATCCAGGAGGCTATACCCACCAAACCCTATAGGGGACCTCTGGCTGATTTGGATCATCGAAAAGCCCTGGAATTATCTGGTGTGCCACTTACCCTTCAGAGGGAGGATTACCTACCACCTGGTCGACCCTGATCTCCTAGAGAGGACATCTTGATCTATATGTATATGCGCATTTATGTTGCGCATCTGGTGAGTGCGCAATTTTACTATAACCATTTGCACAAGCACTGGAATATCTTTGAAGCAGGCATCTTCAGAGCACTATTGTCACTTTTGAAACATTTCTATATAGGGAACCCCTATAGGGGACCTCCGGCTGATTTGGATCATCGAAAAGCCCTGGAATTATCTGGTGTGCCACTTACCCTTCAGAGGGAGGATTACCTACCACCTGGTCTACCCTGATCTCCTAGAGAGGACATCTTGATCTATATGTATATGTGCATTTATGTTGCGCATCTGGTGAGTGTGCAATTTTATTATAACTATTTGCACAAGCACTGGAATATCTTTGAAGCAGGCACCTTCAGAGCACTATTGTCACTTTTGGAACATTTCTATATATATTTTATAATCATTTATCCATGAAATTCATCTACTTTATCGTTAAGGCGCCTTAACAGATATATATATTTTTTAGCGCTGCGCTGTGATTTATTATTTTGTTTTAAGGTTTTATCTGGTTGCTACTTTTAGTGCGCTCACATCAGGGGTGGACTGACCATTTGGAAACTAGGGCGTTGCCCGAGGGCCTGGGTTCTATAGGGGGCTGCATGAGATGCCCCTGGTACCTTTTTCATAGGCTTTTTTGAGTGTGGGCAAGGACACGGGGGCCCCATGATCCCCTATTGCCCGGGGGCCCCATGAGTTGTCAGTCCGCCCCTGGGCTCAGGTAAGTATTGGGGGGGGGGTAAAAAAAAAACCTTGAGCCTTTACAACCACTTTCATATTTAAACTTTTTTTTATTTTTATTCATTTTGTAAAATTTTTTTTTGTGAGGTTATTTATAAAATGTAATACTTTCAAAAAAACTTAGTTTACCCTAATTAACTCCTTCTTCCCCTTCTCTCTTTAAATATTATATTTGTCTGCTATTTTTACCTTTTTTTTTGGTTGCAGATGCAGAAGGGGTGCTTACAATGATCAGCTTTTATTTATTGATGTAAAACCTTTATCACAAAGGAAAAAAACTGCTCCTGACACTGATTATAAAGTGTGAGCTGGAGTTTGGCTTCAATGTGTTAGTGTATTTAAATCTGCTAGTCCAGCTAACATTCCCCTCCTCCCAGACTGACACATTCTTCATCCAGAGTGGGGGCGCTCTAATACAGGAGGTGCATTACTGGCCAGATCACCAGGTGAAAACAGAGGGGGAAAAATGGCTAAAAAAAGAAAACTAAAGCAGCCACCGCATCTAATGATTGGTAAGCTGCAATATATGGCATTTTTGGTTTTGGGTTTAATAACACTTTAACTGGTTCCACGCAGCCCTATAGCCGAAATATGGCTACAGGGTGCCACAGGTGCACAATATCATGTATATATATATATCATATTTATTTATTTCAGGTACTTATATAGCGCCGGCAATTTACGCAGCACTTTACATATATATTGTACATTCACATCAGTCCCTAACCCTCAAGGGGTGTACAATCTAAGGTCCCTAACCCTCAAGGGGCGTACAATCTAAGGTCCCTAACCCTCAAGGGCCGTACAATCTAAGGTCCCTAACCCTCAAGGGGCGTACAATCTAAGGTCCCTAACCCTCAAGGAGCGTACAATCTAAGGTCCTTAACCCTCAAGGGGCGTACAATCTAAGGTCCCTAACCCTCAAGGGGCGTACAATCTAAGGTCCCTAACCCTCAAGGGGCGTACAATCTAAGGTCCCTAACCCTCAAGGGGCGTACAATCTAAGGTCCCTAACCCTCAAGGGGCGTACAATCTAAGGTCCCTAACCCTCAAGGGGCGTACAATCTAAGGTCCCTAACCCTCAAGGGGCGTACAATCTAAGGTCCTTAACCCTCAAGGGGCGTACAATCTAAGGTCCCTAACCCTCAAGGGGCGTACAATCTAAGGTCCCTAACCCTCAAGGGGCGTACAATCTAAGGTCCCTAACCCTCAAGGGGCGTACAATCTAAGGTCCCTAACCCTCAAGGGGTGTACAATCTAAGGTCCCTGACCCTCAAGGGGCGTACAATCTAAGGTCCCTAACCCTCAAGGGGCGTACAATCTAAGGTCCCTAACCCTCAAGGGGCGTACAGCCTAAGGTCCCTAACTCACATTCAGTTTGGGCAAGGACACAGGGGCCCCATGATCCCCTATTGCCCGGGGGCCCCATGAGTTGTCAGTCCGCCCCTGGCTCACATACCTTATACCTTTTGATTCCTGGAGTGCCAGAGGTGTGTGTTAGGGAGGCCCTCTGGTCCTTTGGCCTCTTACCAACTGCGAGCATTCCTCGCATGACGCCGCACCCAAAGGCCTTCTCCGTTCATCGCCTCCCTTGAACTGGTTACCAGGCCGGGCCAATTCTTATTGCCTCAGCCTGGCAGACGAGGAGTTAAAAGCGTGGTGCCCGCGTATCGCCCAGAGCAATATTCCTTCTGCTCATTACAGCGCCGCCCGCTCGCGATGGATTAATTTATTAGCCGTCGCGGGAGGGATATTAAGCAGCGGGGAGAGTGTTGGCATTTCCATGATTTATTGAAATTAAACAGCAAATTTTTTTCCCCTTCTCTGCCTCCGTTTAGAAGATAATGCGCAGTGCCCACAGCCCGCGGCCCTCGCTCATTTTGTCATTCCTTTTTTTTTTAAAAAAAAACACTTCATTGCAGCCCAAAAAAAAAAAGATGCTGAATAGGCAGCCCTGGTGGCGCCATCCCTCACACTCAGATATGATTCGCTGACCTGTTGATTAAAGAAGAACTCCGCTCAAGAGAGCAAACTCATTTCATGTTTGTTGGTGAGGTAGCTAAGCATAGCTATTAGTCACTTTATTTCCCTAACTTGCAGGAAAATCTAACGTGCGGATCATTATCCCGTAGCAGAGATATTTTCAAGGCCTGATGAGTTAAAGCTGAAGCTTAATCTGTCTATATTTGGTCTTTTCTCTAGTCCCCCCCTCCCCAGGGGCGGACTGACAACTCATGGGGCCCCCGGGCAATAGGGGATCATGGGGCCCTTCTGTCCTTGCCCAAACTCAAAAAAGCCTATAAAAAAAGGTACCAGGGGCATCTCATGGGGCTCCCTACTGACCCTGGACCCTCGGGCAGTGCCTGAGTTTCCAAATGGTCAGTCCGCCCCTGCCCCTCCCCCTTTTTTTCTTTTTCATCAACATGCTAAGGAAAATTTTAGTTCCACTTTTATTACATACCTTATTTCGGACCCAGTGATAACAGCAGTGGGTCCACTGATATCATCACTGGGTCTCTGTACTTCTCTATGCAATGCAGGCAGATCACGGCTGGTAGGAAGGGCTGGCAAGATGCTGCACCTAGCTTCCTGAAAAAAATCACAGCACCTTGCCTCAGTAGTCCTGATGCAAGCAGCGGGCTGCTTTTTGGGAGGAGTTATGCAAATAACAAAATGCCTTGATGGGTGGATGTCAGTCTGGAGAAGTGGGAGTTCCTAGGAAGCAGGGGCGGACTGACAACTCATGGAGCCCCCGGGCAATAGGGGATCATGGGGCCCCTGTGTCCTTGCCCATACTCAAACCACACCCAAAAAAGCCTATGAAATGTACCAGGGGCATCTCATGTGGCCCTTTACTGACCCCGGGCCCTCGGGCAGCGCCCGAGTTCCCAAATGGTCAGTCCGCCCTTGCTAGGAAGGCTGTGTTTGCAAGCAGACTGCCCTAAGTAACACCCACATTCGATGCTGGACCTCCACAACTGAACTGAAATCCAATGAATGAAAGGGTCGGAGCCAGGGGCAGACTGACAACTCATGGGGCCCCCGGGCAATTGGGGATCATGGGGCCCCTGTGTCCTTGCCCACACTCAAAACACACCCAAAAAAGCCTATAAAAGGTACCAGAGGCATTTTATGGGGCCCCCTACTGACTCCGGGCCCTCGGGCAGTGCCCGAGTGCTCGAATGGTCAGTCCGCCCCTGGGCGGAGCAAGGACTGTCAGGCTGGGGAGGAAAGTGCTGGATGACGCTGGACGTCCTCCAGCCAGGAAATGAGGCGGAGCTCTATCTGACTTGCTGCAGCTTCTAATGCACGTTGTGAGACGCTCACAGCGTGCAGTGACATCAGAGTAAGCCAGGGGATGAGACGGTGCAACTGTACAAGGACCAGAGTTCAGCTTTAAAAATGTCTATAGCAAAATATTTGATTCGGTTTTGGATGGAGCGTGGACGGGTTAGAACTCCTGTCAGGTTTCTATTGCTGTCTGGGGAGATTCGCCCTCCCTGTTCATCCTGGTGATGTGGGATCACTGCTCTGCCCAGGAGTACTGTAAGCCCAGGCCGGCATGTTAATGCACTCCTAGGGGGCGGGTTCATGACAACCTGGGCTCACAGGAAGTGGCCAGCGACAGCAGCAGGACGGTGCGGACCTTCTCCGGGGAAGGAGGGCAGCACCCTATAGAAGGTGAGTACTGCAGCAAAAGATTTATTTTTACTAAATCGTTCTTTTTCAATTGTCTTGTGGACCATGCGCTGTACTTATACTGCGACAGTGCAGGCCCGCTGCGCTGGATCATGTACTTGTACGTGATGCAGCCAGGGGCGGACTGACCATTCGTACACTCGGGCACTGCCTGAGGGCCCGAGGTCAGTTGGGGGCCCCATGAGATGCCACTGGTACTTTCCATAGGCTTTTTTGTGGTAGTGGTTTGAGTGTGGGCAAGGAAAAAGGGGCCCCATGACCCCTATTGTCCGGGGGCCCCGTGAGTTGTCAGTCTGCCCCTGGATGCAGCATTTCTGGGTAGGGCGCGCACACGCCCTCCCACCCCCGCTGTTATTTGCTACAGCATAAGCGGGTCCTGGCCAATGATTTAAGGCTGAGCGAATGACAGAAAAGAGCTCTGTGTTGGTAAACAACACAGAGCTCTGTACATACAGCGGTGATGTGCTGTTTTTCTTTCTACCTGCAAAGCAGGGAGTTAAAACTTGCACATTGCTTAGCAAAAACAGCACACACTACATACATATTAGCACTGTTCCCTGTATTCCTGTCAGTGGCAGTTAGTCAGTTCCCACAGTGTAAGGGCTCTTTAACACAGATGTTCCGATCGGGTCCACCTGCCCGTTTTTCAGGCAGACCCAATCGGAACCTCCATTCTCCTCTATGGAGTGGCTGGTATAAACGGACATGTGTCTGTTTACACCCGCCGACATCATATCCGATCCGCCAAAAAGGGACAGATGGGGATCCAGTTTCTCTTCCGTCTGTCGGATCGGATGAAAACGGATCGTCCGTTCATCCGACCACTCATTGAGGAGAGTGAGCAGCTCTGTGCGGAGCGGACACAAAGCTGTCATCCGCTTGCTCCCTGCGGAGCTAAAAAGGTCCGCTGCGTGTGAAAGAACCCTAAAGCCGGCCAAACACGAGTCGAATTCCGAAAGAATTTTCTTTTTCGAAAAATCTTTTCTAAGAATTTTCATTCGAATTTCGCAGCGTTAACGGGTCACAGAAATGGCCAATTTTTGTGTTACCATTGAATTTGAGTGATCGGGCATGTTGGAAATGTTTTGAAGAACGAATATTGAATCAATGATGGGAGAATCGTGTGAGAAATATAAACGGAAAAAAAATGAGCGTGAATTGTGAGCTGGAAAGAAAGGAAAATTCTTGGCCATGAAAATTCTTTTCTGTAGCAACACGAGGAGAAATTGAAGGCTTGGTTGGTTGAATTTTTAAATCAATGGTGGCGCCATCGGGTTACAAAACGCACAAAATTTCAGATTTTCTAAAGAAAATTAGTTCAGAATTCGACCCGTGTATGGCCTGCAAAAGTTAGTGTCAGATTGCCCGCCACACTCACAGTCCCACTATAATGCAGGCCATAGACGGGTCGAAAACCAGCCATTTGAAAAAAAACAAAACAATAAATCGGTTGTTCAATCGGCCGATGTTACCATCAACGGTAAAAAAAATCGGCCAATTATTGTCCCATCTACGGCCGGCATTTAATTACTTCTGTCCCTGCAGAGAGCTCCGCTATTATATTTGACATGAAAAAGTATTGCGGTTGCAACAATGTATCTATTTGTATCCATTTCGGATGCAGATGTTTTTATTCGGATACAAATGGATACAATGTTACAACCGCAAGACTTTTTCATGTCAAATATAATAGTGGACTGGAATTCTTTTTCTTTTTTTTCTTCTTCTTCTTTTGCTTCTTCTTGCAGGTCACGGCTCATGCGCAGATTTTTTATCGGTAAAACGATCAGGCGATTTGCCCATCATTGCCGGGAAAATCGACCGATCGACAAAATCAGCCGATTTTTTTTCCAACTTTACCGATAGAAAAAATGTGCCAAAACCCCAAAAAATGGCCGACCAATTAACCCATTAATGGTGCGAAAATCGGCCGATTTTCGACCCGTCTATGGCCGGCATTAGTCACTGATCACTCCCATTACTAGGAAAAAAAAGAAATAAAAATATCCAGTAAATATATAATTGTTTGCAGATGCAAACCAATCAATATACACTTATTGGGATTTGTTTTAACCCCCCTGGCGGTATTCCCGAGTGTAGCTCGGGGTAAAGTTTCAGCACCACAAGCGGTAACCCCCCCCCGAGCTACTCTCGGGAATACACTGCAGCGTTGCTCCGGGATCTCTTCTGCACTTACCTTGTCCTGCGCTCCCGCGATGTCCCTCCTGCAGTGTCCCCAGCAATGTCCTCCGGCCGATGCCGGCATCTGTCTTCCGGGTTCCGTTCCCTGCGACGTCGGGACGTACGGGGGATGGAACTGGCGGGAAATTCAAAAATGTGAAAAAATGACATTCACTAAATACACTAAAATCACATAGTATAACATTCCTGTATCAAACCATTTCACATACATTGTGTCCCGAGTGCTTTGTCCGGCGCTCTGCCTGCATTTTTACTGTTCTTTCTGTCTGGAAACTGAGAAACGTCCATGGCGTCCAAAAAGCGTCCCTTTAGGTCAGACGCGGTTTAGACCGGCTAGAGAACAGCGATAGTAAATCAGAACCACTTGCAGAATTGAGTGATAATGATTGGTGGGGGAAATTCCTCATCAGACACTGAAAACGATTCTGCGACTTTGCTCAGCGATGTGCGAACTTGGCGCTCTATTTCACATTTCAGTGTTTTTGGTTTGATTATATTATTGAATTACATTTATTATTATTATTTTTTATGATTATTTATTAAATTATAATTTATGATTTCGTGTTTCAAATTTTATCCTCCCCGGGATGTTTACTAGACTCTTGTTCAGACAGATTTCAGTGAGTTATTCCTACAATAAAAAAAAGACATTTCCATGCAAAAAAATGTACCACTTTGAGCACAGAAATACAGACATAATCAGACCGCTGGGGAGGCTACCCAAAGACATGTTGCAGAATACATTTTGGCCTAAATTTATGAAGAAATTTGATTTTTTTAATTTTTTTAGTTTTATAGGAGGTATAATATATATTTTTTTTAAATGTTCAAGGTTTTTATATAATATCAAATAAAACACCCAGCGGTGATCAAATACCACCAAAAGAAAGCTCTATTTGTGTGAACAAACATTTATATACATTTTTTCTGGGTACAGAGTTTCACAACGGCGCAATTACCAGTTAAAGTAGCACAGTGCCGAATAGCAAATAAATAAATAAAATAAAATGCCCTGGTCATGAAGGGGGTAAAGTCCTCCGGAGCCTAAATGGTTAAACTGCAGCCAGTGTAGATGTAGATAAATGGCACTTAGCAGAGTCCAGCCTCCATCATCAGGGAGCAGCAGCGGCGGCACATGGGTTAACATGAAGGGACTGGGACAAATTGACCCTAATTGCACCCCTGTGCCTGGAAACAGGACACTTCCTGCCAGGATAATGCGCGGCGTGCGCCATGTGCAGCGTCTGTGCCCACCCAGGCAGCTGGTTTATTAAGGTGTGAGGCGCTCTACCTGTCAGTGCAGCGGGGGGGGGGGGGCTTCGTGTTTGTCACCCGCTCAGCCTAATTCTCCACGCCGATCGCAAGACTCCGAGAGATCAACAAAACGTCAACGGCTGATGTCAATACCTTTCTCTGCTTTTTTGTATCTGCGCACATCTAAGAGAAATGAAGAAAAAGAAGAGTATCTTGTTAGTGAATAGAATACATAGGATTACCGCAGGGCCCTGACGAAGGTCTACCTTACCACCCGTGTAGAGTAACATGGATGCGAAGTGTTCAATAGAAAAAGCTGCAATCATACTAAGAGACATGAAATATACACTGTATTGCCCCAAGTATTGGGCCGCCGGCCTTTCCACACACATGACCTTTAATGGCCCCCCAGTCTTAGTCCGTAGGGTTCAATATTGAGTTGGCCCCGCCCTTTCCACACACATGACCTTTAATGGCCTCCCAGTCTTAGTCCGTAGGGTTCAATATTGAGTTGGCCCCGCCCTTTCCACACACATGACCTTTAATGGCCTCCCAGTCTTAGTCCGTAGGGTTCAATATTGAGTTGGCCCCGCCCTTTCCACACACATGACCTTTAATGGCCTCCCAGTCTTAGTCCGTAGGGTTCAATATTGAGTTGGCCCTGCCCTTTCCATGTACATGACCTTTAATGGCCCCCAAGTCTTAGTCTGTAGGGTTCAATATTGAGTTGGCCCCGCCCTTTGCAGCTATAACAGCTTCAACTCTTCTGGGAAGGCCGTCCACAAGGTTTAGGAGGGTGTCTATGGGAAGGTTGGACCATTCTTCCAGAAGCACATTTGTGAGGTCAGGCACTGATGTCGGGGGAGGAGGCCTGGTTCACAGTCTCCGCTCTAATTCATCCCAAAGGTGTTCTATGGGGTTGAGGTCAGGACTCTGTGCAGGACAGTCAAGTTCCTCCACCCCAAACTGGCTCCTCCATGTCTTTATGGACCTTGCTTTGTGCACTGGTGGGCAGTCATGTTGGAACAGGAAGGGGCCGTCCCCAAACTCCTCCCACAAAGTTGGGAACATGAAATTGTCCAAAATGTTGCCTTAAGAGTTCCCTTCACTGGAACTAGGGGGCCAAGCACAACCTCTGAAAAACAACCCCACATCATAATCCCCCCTCCACCAAACTTTACACTTGGCACAATGCAGTCAGGCAAGTACCATTCTCCTGGCAACCGCCAAACCCAGACACGTCCATCAGATTGCCAGACAGAGAAGCATGATTGGTCACTCCAGAGAACACGTCTCCACTGCTCTAGAGTCCAGTGGCGGCGTGCTTTACACCACGGCATCCGACGCTTTGCATTGCACTTGGTGATGTAAGGCTTGGATGCAGCTGCTCGGCCATGGGAACCCATTCCATGAAGCTCTCTACGCACTGTTGTTGGGCTCATCTGAAGGCCACACCAAGTTTGGAGGTCTTTAGCTATTGACTCTGCAGACAGTTGGTGACTTCTGCGCACTGTGCGCTTCAGCATGCGCTGACCCCGCCCTGTCATGTGACGTGGCCTACCACTTGGTGGCTGAGTGGCTGTTGTTCCCAGTTGCTTCCACTTTGTTATAATCCCACTAACAGTTGAGCGTGGAATATTTAGTGGCCAGGAAATGTAACGGATGGACTTATTGCCCAGGTGGCCACCTATCATTTAAATAGTGGCGCTTGAAAAATAAAATTGTAATTAAATTCTTTTATTACACATTAAAAATGAATTTGTTGATGCGTTAACACAATACAATACTCTGTTATGCCAGAAAACTGATACATAATTCAAATGCTATTAAAATGTATTTAACAAACAGGTTAATTTGTTTTCCGTTCGTCTCGGGACCCAAACTCCCTGAATTGGCTTTTGAAACACTATCTATTGTCATTCAGTAGATCTCTCCATGCGAACGACTCAGTGAACACACCTCTTACTGAAATTGAAGATCTATGTCTACTCTCAGAACCACCCCGCAACGTGCTCTCCACTGGATACAAATAAATCCTATCCCATGTCTATAGGAACCTTCCTACCCATATGGAAGAAAAATATATTTCAAATGTATTTTATATATATTTTGATATATATTTGAAATGCTGAAATTTTGGCCATATTCAATATATTTCAAAATATATTTCAATTTATATATATATATATATTATTTTTTTCCAATAAATATATATATATATTTATATATATATACTGCATGTTGAAATGCATTTTTATTACGAAATATATGTAAAATATTATAAAAAATACATTTCAAATATACTGTATGTCATTAAAATCTACATTTTTGGAATGCATTTACAAATATATGTAAAAATTATATGTTAAAACTGAAGAATATATTTTTCATATATTTTGTAATATATGAAAACGCATTTCAACATGAAGTGTTATATGTAATATATATATATATATATATATATATATATAAGTATATAATATATATATAATATATATATACATATATATATATATATATATATATATATATATATATATATATATACATATATATAATTTTTAAAAAATTATTATTATTTTTTTTTTATTACAATATATATATATCTATATATCTATATATATATATATATAGATAGATAGATAGATAGATAGATAGATAGATATACACATACATACATACTGCATGTTGAAATGCATTTTTATTACGAAATATATGAAAAATATTTTTAAAAATACATTTCATATATACTGTATGTCTTTAAAAATACAAATCTGCATTTTTGGAATGCAATTACAAATATATGTAAAAATATATGTTAAAATAACTTTTTTAATGTTAAAAAAAATCTGAAGAATATATTTAAAAAAAATTATATTTTTAAAATATTTTTCATATATTTTGTAATATATAAAAAAACGCATTTCAACATGCAGTATGTATATATATATATATATATATATATATATATATATTTATTTATTTTTTCTTTCTTTTTAATATATTGAATATGGCCAAAATTGTAGCATTTCAAATATATTTTTCTTCCATGTGGGTATCTTTGCCAGGTTGTGGTCTGAGGACCTGGGGAGGGAGGTCACTCCCGAGGAATGGCAGAAAGCCTTTACCTTTACACTTTAATCCTCTGTCTTTTGTTATGCCCAGGAGAAAAACTACAAAGTAATCTCTAGGTCAGCCTTTCTCAACCTTTTCAACACAGAGGAACCCTTGAAATAACTTTCCAATCTCAAGGAACCCGGCTACAAATGACTATATCTATAACTCATGATACATCAGTAAGATGGTGATTGGGAAGAATGCTCCTTACATTGGTGGTCCCCTGATTGTCCTATGAGGCTGCATGACCCATGACCTTCTGTCTGGACAGCACTGATTGGTCCTGTGCGAATCACATGTTCTCCTGAGAAAATAAACAACCTCTCTAGCAATACACACTAAATTGAGCATGTGCGGGGTGTCTCCACACAATATTTATTATCAGGAGATAAGAGGGGGCACTGGAAGAAGGGGAGGATCTTCAACACACAACAAGCAGCCCCGCTACAACATTACATCCAGACTGCAGCATTGGTATATCCTCAATATGATTGAGGGTGAAGGTCAGCAGAGGCTGTCTACAGACTCCACTTCTGATGTGAGGATGATTTAAGGGGGAGACTCTAATGGGGACCCTGCTATAAGGGGGACTCGATGTAAGTGGGGACTCTAATGGGAGCCACAATTTAAGGGAGGACTCTGATGGGGAACTATATGCAAATGCAGAGATCCTGATGTAAAGAGAACTCTGATGTAAAGGGGACTGTGATGGGGACCCTGCCTGGTGTAAAGACAGACTCTGATAGGAACTCTGATGTAAGAGAGACTATGATAGGGACTCTGATCTAAGGGGAGACTCTGATGGAAACCCTGATTTAAGGTCAGACTGATGGGGACTCTGATAGAAGGGGGGAACTGATAGGGACCCTGATATAAGGGCACTCTGATGTAAGATGGGACTCTGATGGGTACCTGATGTAAGAGGGGACTGTGATGGGGACCCTGATTTAAGCTCAGAATGATGGGGACTCTGATAGAAGAGTGGATCTGATAGGGACCCTGATATAAGGACACTCTGATGTAAGATGGGACTCTGATGGGTACCTGATGTAAGGGGGACTCTGATGGGGACTCTGATAGAAGGGGGAATCTGATAGGGACCTGATATAAGGGCACTCTGATGTAAGAGGGGACTCTGATGGGGACCCTGATTTAAGGTCAGACTGATGGGGACTCTGATAGAAGGGGGGAACTGATAGGGACCCTGATATAAGGGCACTCTGATGTAAGATGGGACTCTGATGGGTACCTGATGTAAGAGGGGACTCTGATGGGGACCCTGATTTAAGCTCAGAATGATGGGGACTCTGATAGAAGAGTGGATCTGATAGGGACCCTGATATAAGGACACTCTGATGTAAGATGGGACTCTGATGGGGACCCTGATTTAAGGTTAGACTATGATGGGGACTCTGATAGAAGGGGGAAACTGATAGGGACCCTGATATAAGGGCATTCTGATGTAAGGGGGACTCTGATGGGCACCCTGATGTAAAGGCAGGCTCTGATGGTGTCTCTGATGTAATATGACTCTGATAGACACCCTTATGTTTGTAGAACTCTGATGTAAGGTGGTCCCTCATGTAAGAGTGAAATCCTATAGGGACTCTGGTGCAAGGGGGACTCTTATAGGGACCCTGATAAAAGGGGTCTCTGATGTAAGTGAGTAATCTGATGGAGACCCTGATGTAAGGGGGACTCTGATGGAGACCCTGAAGTAAGGTCAGACTCTGATGGGTACTCTGATAGAAGGGGGGATCTGTTAGGGACCCTTATATTAGGGCACTCTGATGTAAGAGGGGACTCTGATGGGGACCCTGATGTAAGGGGGACTCTGATGGGGACCCTGATGTAAAGGCAGGCTCTGATGGTGTGTCTGATGTAATATGACTCTGATAGAGACCCTTATGTGTGTGTGGAACTCTGATGTAAGGTGGTCCCTCATGTAAGAGTGAAATCTTATAGGGACTCTGGTGCAAGGGGGACTCTTATAGGGCCTCTGATGTAAGTGAGTAATTTGATGGAAACCCTGATGTAAGGGGGACTCTGATGGGGACCCTGATGTAAAGGCAGGCTCTGATGGTGTGTCTGATGTAATATGACTCTGATAGAGACCCTTATGTGTGTGTGGAACTCTGATGTAAGGTGGTCCCTCATGTAAGAATGAAATCCTATAGGGACTCTGGTGCAAGGGGGACTCTGATAAGGACCCTGATAAAAGGGGTCTCTGATGTTAGTGAGTAATCTGATGGAGACCCTGATGTAAGGGGTACTCTGATGGGGACCCTGAAGTAAGGTCGGTCTCTGATGGGGACTCTGATAGAAGGGGGGATCTGTTAGGGACCCTGATATAAGGGCACTCTGACATAAGAGGGGACTCTGATGGGGACCCTAATGTAAAGGCAGGCTCTGATGGGGTCAGACATCTCCAGCTCTGCCTTCCATAGACTCACTTGATCCGGTGCTGGTATTCTTGTGGATCCGATGACATCCAGTGACATTCCACCCACTTCCTGTGAGCCAAGGATGTCAAGGCTCTAGTTGGAGAATCCCCAGAGCACTAGGGCCATGTGGGATCTCTGCAGAGAGCTCGCTGCTTCCACACAAAGGGGAAGGTTCCTCTCTACTGCAAATGATCCTATATAACTATGCAAACCTTTTGTTTTTCCGCAGACTCCGTCGGTGCATGACGTCCACGCCCCCCACCCCCCCCCCCCCCGGCTCATTATTTTCTTGTGAGCGTGATTGAGATTGTTTTTTATTAAAGTTCATTCCCATTTACTACACTATATAGAGAGATTTTGCACTTTTTTTCTGTTTCTTTTTACAAAGTATCTTTTCGTCCTCCATCCTCTCTCATCCCCCCCCCTCCCCCGCCCCCCTATCTTTGACATAATGACACACGCCAAGATGGAGGAAGCTTCGTGCATTAAGGACACTTGAGAACCCCTCGCTCCATAAGAGTCCTTCAGCTTCAGTTACTTGATAGCACAGAGACGATTCTTCCAGCCAATCAGGAAAGGCGAACTTTTAACTACTTCATGTTAGAGAAGCCAGTGAAAGTTTCACCACTCTTCTCCTCCATGTGAAGTTCCGGTATGTGGCCTGTAAGGAAACCAGGACGTTTCAGTGGAACTATCTCTACGCACTGTTGTTGGGCTCATCTGAAGTCCACACCAAGTTTGGAGGTCTTTAGCTAGTCCAGTGGCGGCGTGCTTTACACCACGGCATCCCACGCTTTGCATTGCACTTGGTGATGTCAGGCTTGGATGCAGCCGCTCGGCCATGTAAACCCATTCCATGAAGCTCTCTATGCATTGTTGTTGGCCTCATCTGAAGGCCACACCAAGTTTGGAGGTCTTTAACTATTCCATGGACACATCCATCAGATTGCCATACAGAGAAGCGTGATTGGTCACTCCAGAGAACACGTCTCCTCTGCTCTAGAGTCCAGTGGCAGCGTGCTTTACACCATGGCATCCCATGCTTTGCATTGCACTTGGTGATGTAAGGCTTGGATGCAGCTGCTCGGCCATGGAAACCCATTCCATGAAGCTCTCTACGCACTGTTGTTGGGCTCATCTGAAGGCCACACCAAGTTTGGAGGTCTTTAGCTATTGACTCTGCAGACAGTTGGTGACTTCTGCGCACTGTGCGCTTCAGCATGCGCTGACCCCGCCCTGTCATGTGACGTGGCCTACCATTTGGTGGCTGAGTTGCTGGTGTTCCCAGTTGCTTCCACTTTGTTATAATCCCACTAACAGTTGAGCGTGGAATATTTAGTAGCCAGGAAATGTCACGGATGGACTTATTGCCCAGGTGGCCACCTATCAAAGGACCACGCTTGGAGTCACTGAGCTCCTGAGAGTGACCCATTCATTCACCAATGTTTGTAGAAGCCGTCTGCATGCCTAGGGAATGATTGTATACACCTGTGTCCATGGAGGGGATTGGAACACCTGATGCAGTGCAGTTGTCCTGTCCCCTTGGCAGAAAAACATCCCCAAAGCAAAATGTTTCCACCACCATGTTTCACAGTTGGGATAATGTTCTTGGGGTCATAGGCAGCATTCCTCCTCTTCCAAACACGGTGAGTTGAGTTGATGCCAAAGAGCTGGATTTTGGTCTCCTCTGACCACAACACTTCCCACCAGTCCTCCTCTGCATCATTCAGATGTTCAGTGGCAGACTTCAGACGGGCTGGACATGGGCTTTCTTGAGCAGAGGGACCTTGCGGGCACTGCAGGATTTCAGTCCTTGTCAGCGTAGTGTGTTACCAATTGTTTTCTTGGTGACTGTGGTCCCAGCTGCCTGGAGATCATTGACAAGATCCTCACGTGTAGTTCTGGGATGATTCCTCACTGTTCTCATGATCATTGACACTCCACGAGGTGAGATCTTGCATGGTGCACCATACCTAGGGAGACTGACACTTGTTTTGTGTTTCTTCCATTTGTGAATGATTGCACCAACTGTTGTCACCTTCTCACCAAGCTGCTTGGCCATAGTTTGGTAGCCCAGTCCAGCCTTGTGTAGGTCTACCATCTTGTCCCTGACATCCTTGGACAGCTCTTTGGTCTTTGCCATGGTGGAGAGTTTGGAATCTGATGGTTTGATTGCTCCTGTGGACAGGTGTCTTTTATACAGGTAACACCATGAGATTAGCAGCACTCCCTTTAAGAGACTGCTTCTAATCTCAGCTTGTTACCTGTATGAAAGACACCTGGGAGCCAGAAATCCTGCTGAATGATAGGGGATCAAATCCTTCTTTCCCTCATGAACATGCAGATCCGTCATCATTTGTTAGACGCATTTCTGCTGAATTTGTTGTTGTATTCTGTCTCTCAGTGTTACACCGAACATTCGATCTTTAGACCGATCGTTTCTGTGTGAGGGGCGAACATTCCATTGTTAGACCGATCATTTCTGTGTGAGGGGCGAACATTCCATTGTTAGACCGATCATTTCTGTGTGAGGGGCGAACATTCCATTGTTAGACCGATCATTTCTGTGTGAGGGGCGAACATTCAACATCAGCCGGGGAGCAAATACACATTTCCTTCACTGTATATATGTCTCTTATGATGTGGACAGACAAAGTCAACGTTCCAAATGACAATATATATAATAAATACTTGATCAGTCCATATGGAGTACACAGGGGCAGACTGACCATTTGGAAACACTGGCACTGCCTGAGGGCCCGGGGTCAGTAGGGGGCCCCATGAGATGTCCCTGGTACCTTTTTCATAGGCTTTTTTGAGTTTGGGCAAGGACACAGGGGCCCCATGATCCCCTATTGCCCAGGGGCCCCATGAGTTGTCAGTCTGCCCCTGGGAGTACCATGCTGGATAGAAGGGTGGATGGATGGGCAGCTGGGAGACTATAACATACACGCACCCTCCGGCAGCCAAGGAATTGGGGAATCCCATAAGTAACTTTAATTCAGAGCTCAGTCACCTATAGGGAACCTGTGTACAGCTCCAGAGGCCGGAGCGGCATGCAGAGACAGCTCTCCCCGGTCTAGTGAAGCTGACGTTGGCTGCAAGGCGTAGATGGAGCCTCGCTGCAAGATGGAGCTCAGCAGCGTCTCTTCACCCGCCAGCTGACAGAGGTTCATAACAGGTGCCGTGAGTTTGCCCATTGGACCAAAGTTCCAGGGGTAGGCAACCTGCGGCTCTGTGTGGAACTACATTTCCCATGAGGCATTGCAACATTACAGAACTGACAGTTACAGCTACGACTTGCAGAGGCATGATGGAACTTGTAGTCCTGCAACAGCTGGAGAGCCACAGGTTGCCTACCCCTGGATCAAACGAAATGTAAGCGCAAAAGAAAAAATTGAAGCCAAACTCCAGCTAATACTTTACAATCAGTTCCAGCCAGGGTAGACTGACCACTGAGGGCCCGGGGTCTGTAGGGGGCCCCATGAGATGCCCCTGGTACCTTTCATAGGCTTTTTTGGTTGTGGGTGAGGACGCAGGGGCCCCATGATCCCCTATTGCCCCATGAGTTGTCAGTCCACCCCTGGTACCTTTCATACGCTTTTTTGAGTGTGGTTTGAGTGTGGGTGAGGACACAGGGGCCCCATGATCCGCTATTGCCTGGGGGCCCCATGAGTTGTCAGTCCGCCCCTGGTTCCAGCAATCAGTTTTCCCTTTTGGGATAAAGGTTTTGCATGTAAGCACCCCTGTCAGTGGTAAACAGGTTGTCTCATCCATGTAAACCGATACATTATGCTGGAGAGCTTGTGTTGTGAAAAACAACAGACTTGCTGGCTGGATCACCAGATGAAAACAGAAAGAAAGAAAGCCTAAAAAAGAAAACGAACGCAGCCGTCACATCTAAGAATCAGCAAGCTGCAATATAACGGGTTTAATACCGCTTTAAGGCGGTCTGATCCTTTAAATAAAAACTGGGAACTATTTAGAGAGTCTCCAGAGGCTATAAATATTTAGATCAATTAAAAGAAGTGATCGGTACAGATGCGTTTCTTTCCAACGAAGTGCGTTTCGTATTTCAGCCGACAAAACAACAATGATTTCGAGTCAGGAGACGTCATAATTAATCCAGGAGATCAATGAGACCGGACAGAGGATCAATGCGCAAAGACAGGAGACCAGCAGACATCAGCACATGTCTCTGCGCACCCTTTGTGTGCTGGACAAGCCAACGCCGGGACGATTCCATTACAGGAGAGGAAAAGATTTATACCGGGGTTTGCTCAGGCTCAGGGGCGGACTGACCACTCATGGGGCCCCCGGGCAATAGGGGAACATGGGGCCCCTGTGTCCTTGCCCAAACTCAAAAAAGCCTTTAAAAAAAAAAAAGGTACCAGGGGCATCTCATGGGGCCCCCTACTGATCCCAGGCCCTCGGGCAGTGCCCGAGTTTCCAAATGGTCAGTCCGCCCCTGCTCAGGCTAAGTTCACACCTCTGCATACCGGGAAACATGCGCAAAATCACGCGCTTTCTTGACACGCAGAAATGCGCTGCCATTTAGCAGGTGCGTGGTGGCGACATTAATTGCTCAGATTAATTACACAGATTGAACAATTTTTTTAAATTTTTTTTAAATTTTTTTTATGCAATTTTCTATAATCAGTTTTGCAGTGTATAATTTGGATAGTTTTTATATTTTATCACATTGATTGGGATAATTATCATTTTTTAACGATCACATATACAGTTGTGTTCAAAATAATAGCAGTGTGATGAAAAAAGTGAATAAAGCTGAAAATCCTTCTAATAGCTTTTATTTCCATCCACACAAATGCATTGGGAACACAACACATTCTATTCCAAATCAGAACATGAAGAAAAATACATCAAATTTGTGCTGTTCCTCTAAAAAAATGGAAGAAAAGTGAATATTAGACGGTTCAAAAAAGTAGCAGTTTTTGTATGAATGTTTACAAACTCAAACATTCACTATATAAACTGAGAAATGTTTGAAGATTTTGCTTTCCTTTGAATGACTTCATGAATATTTGGTTGTAGTCGCACTGTTTCTGAGAACTGCTGTACATCTGTGTTGCATGGAGTCACCCAACTTCTGGCCCCTGTGATCAGGTATTCCAGCCCAGGATGATTGGACCACATTCCACAGTTCTTCTCTATTTCTTGGTTTTGCCTCAGAAACGGCATTTTAGATGTCACCCCACAAGTTTTCTATTGGATGAAGATCCGGGGATTGGGCTGGCCACTCCATAATGTCCATCTTGTTGGTCTGGAACCAAGATGTTGCACGTTTACTGGTGTGTTTGGGGTCGTTGTCTTGTTGGAACACCCATTTCAAGGGCATTGCCTCTTCAGCATAAGGCAGCATGACCTCTTCAAGTATTCTGATGGATTCAAACTGATCCATGATCCCTGGTATGCGATAAATAGGCCCAACACCGTAGTATGAGAAACATCCCCATATCATGATGCTTGCACCACCATGCTTCACGGTCTTCACAGTGTACTGTGGCTTGAATTCAGTGTTTGGGGGTCGTCTGACAAACTGTCTCTTACATCAGAGTTCCCCTTATATTAGGGTCCCCCTACTGCCAGGAATCTCATTCTCTCTCTACACAGCTGATTGAATGTGCCAGCGATGCGATTGTGGCGTCAGAATACAACATCTCTGTCCAAGGTGCTGAAAATACGTTTCATTCAGCTTCTCCACAAGCGGCCGAAGAACCGCTTTAAACCCAAGAGCAAACATTTATTATATTGCAGCTTACCAATTCTTACAGGTGATGGCTGCATTCCTTTTCTTTTTTAGGCTTTCTTTCCTTTAGTTTCACCAGGCGATCTGGCCAGTAAGTCTGTTGTTTTTCAACAGAACAAGCTGTCCTGCAGATGTAGCAGTTACAGGGTTGAGACAAACCATTTACCACTGACTGGGTGCTTACATTGATCAATTTTTATGTACATATGTAAAACCTTTATCCAACAAGGAATAAAACCTGTTGCTGTAACTGCTTGTCTAACTGCCGTTTACTCAACCCAGAAGACTGAGAACATGTTGTGAGTGCATGATACTCCCACGCTGAGCTGGATCTCAGGTTGATCTGGATGGACTGGTATTTTTATTCAACTTTTCCAGGTATGTAACTATGTATCATGGGCGCCTAAAGAGGGCAGCGCCATGACACCATGTATACAGCCCATAAAAGTGCAGAGATGTCATCTGCACTGTTCTCTGCACCACTGAGGACCGCCCTTTGATGGGTAAAGATGAAAGTCGAAGAGCGTCCAGTGCGTCACATGACCAGCCCTAAAATAAATATGAAATACTGGACTTCGCCATATAAACCATAGCTGTTCATAGCGTGGTGAGTATCACCATATAGCCATAGCCGTCAGTGGTGTGGTGGGTACCACCATATAGCCATAGCCGTCAGTGGTGTGGTGGGTACCACCATATGGCCATAGCCGTCAGTGGTGTGGTGGGTACCACCATATGGCCATAGCCATCAGTGGTGTGGTGGGTACCACCATATGCGTCATAACTGTCAGTGGTGTGGTGGGTACCACCATATGAACCATAGCTGTCAAGGACGTGGTGGGTACCATCATGAGAGCCATAGCTGTCAGGGTGTGGTGGGTACCACCATATGAACCATAGCTGTCAAGGACGTGGTGGGTACCATCATGAGAGCCATAGCTGTCAGGGTGTGGTGGGTGCCAACACATGATTCAAAACTGCCGGTGTTGTGGTAAATACCACCACATGAACCATAGCTGTCAGTGCTGTGGTGGGTACCAACATATGAGCCATAGCCATCAGTGGTGTGGTGGGTACCACCATATCAGCCATAGCCATCAGTGGTGTGGTGGGTACCACCATATCAGCCATAGCCATCAGTGGTGTGGTGGATACATCATATCAGCCATAGCCATCAGTGGTGTGGTGGGTACCACCATATCAGCCATAGCCATCAGTAGTGTGGGGGATAGTACCAAATTAACCATAGCTGTCAGGGTGTGGTGAGTACCACCATATGAACCATAGCCATCAGTGGTGTGGTGGGTACCACCATATGAACCATAGCTATCAGTGGTGTGGTGAGTACCACCATATGAACCATAGCCATCAGTGGTGTGGCGAGCACCACCATATGAACCATAGCTGTCAGGGTGTGGTGGGTACCACCATATGAACCATAGCCATCAGTGGTGTGGCAAGCACCACCATATGAACCATAGCTGTCAGGGTGTGGCGGGTACCACCATATGAACCATAGCTGTCAGGGTGTGGCGGATACCACCATATGAACCATAGCTGTCAGGGTGTGGCGGGTACCACCATATGAACCATAGCTGTCAGGGTGTGGCGGGTACCACCATATGAACCATAGCTGTCAGGGTGTGGCGGGTACCACCATATGAACCATAGCCGTCAGGGTGTGGTGGGTACCACCATATGAACCATAGCCGTCAGGGTGTGGTGGGTACCACCATATGAACCATAGCCGTCAGGGTGTGGTGGGTACCACCATATGAACCATAGCCGTCAGGGTGTGGTGGGTACCACCATATGAACCATAGCCGTCAGGGTGTGGTGGGTACCACCATATGAACCATAGCCGTCAGGGTGTGGTGGGTACCACCATATGAACCATAGCCGTCAGGGTGTGGTGGGTACCACCATATGAACCATAGCCGTCAGGGTGTGGTGGGTACCACCATATGAACCATAGCCGTCAGGGTGTGGTGGATACCACCATATGAACCATAGCCGTCAGGGTGTGGTGGATACCACCATATGAACCATAGCTGTCAGGGTGTGGTGGATACCACCATATGAACCATAGCTGTCAGGGTGTGGTGGGTACCACCACAAGAACCATAAGTCTCAGTGGTGTGGAGGGCACAGGCAACAAATAATTCCGATTGAGACAAAATTGTTAATAGGTTATACATGACGTTTCCTAAAGAACTCTTTGTTTATTTGCAAAGGCTTTGGCCAATTTCAGGGACGAACCCTCGAAGTGGTAATTAGAGGCAGAACGTGGTTGGTTGACAACGCGGAGCCGTGTGGCCTCCCTCTGGTTGGGCCGAGGCCCCGTCCTCATTACACATCCCAGCGACAGGCAGATATGAAGTCACAGATTATCGGACTAATAAGAACGTCACCCAGGACCGCAGTGACAGGCCTGGGGGACATCAAAGCCTATTAGGTTTACACATGAACCCTACCACACTCCGCCACGTAGGAGTCCCTGACGTAGGACTGAGGGACGGGGAATTAATTCCAGGTCTAAAGCCGCACACAGACCTCATTAGTCTTCAGGACTTCCAGATAAGGCCGAGAACACAAAACATGACAGCAGAGGAGCTCCCAGATGATGATGCTTTGATTTTGCAATCGAGATGTTTTTTTTTTTTTTGGTAAAACACTTGCTTTCGCCTGTTTTATTTTTTTTTCCATCCTTTATTACATCCCAATGCTGCTGGTCTCCTGTGACCTCTTTGCAGCCGCTTCTTGTCCACATTTGCTTCAGTGATGGCTGCAAATGAATCTACGGACCAACAAATAGAAATGAATTCTGAAGATACGAAACAAGTGCGGAAATCGAATCGGTTCAACACAACAAATGTGACCAAACAGAATTCTTCAATGGAAGATGCATCCGAAACTAAAGGAACATTTCTGGCGTGCACATGTCTAGGGGGAGGGGAGGAACCTTGAAAAGCCAAATATGAACAGATTAACCACTTGCCTACCAGGCACTTATACCCCCTTATTTACCAGGCCAATTTTCAGCTTTCAGCGCTGCCGCACTTTGATTGACAATTGCGCGGTCATGCAACATTGTACCCATATGAAATTTTGATCATTTTTTTCTCACAAATAGAGCTTTCTTTTGGTGGTATTTAATCGCCACTGGGCGCTTTACTTTTTGCGCTATAAATACAAAAAGTGCAAAAAATTTGAAAAAAAAAAAAAAAAGCATCTTTGTTTCTATTATAAAATTTTTCAAACAGGTAATTTTTCTCCTTCACTGATGTGCGTTGATGAGGCAGCACTGATGGGCACTGATAGGCGGCACTGTTGGGCACTGATAGGCAGCACTAAAGGGCACTGATAGGCAGTACTAATGAGGTGTCACGGATAGGCGGCACTAATATGCAGCACTGATAGGTGACACTGATGATGGGTACTGATAGACGGCACTGACTGGCATCACTGCTGGGCACTGACTGGCGGCACTGACTGGCACAACCTCTGGGCACTGACTGGTGGCACTGACTGGCAGCACTGGTGGGTGACACTGGTGGGTGGCACTGGTGGGTGGGCACAGGTGAGAGGGCACAGGTGGGTGGGCACAGGTGGGTGGCACTGGTGGGCACAGGTGGGTGGGCACAGGTGGGTGGCACTGGTGGGCACAGGTGGGTGGGCACAGGTGGGTGGCACTGCTGGGCACAGGTGGGTGGCACTTCTGGGCACAGGTGTGTGACACTGCAGAGTGGCACAGGTGGGTGCACTGCTGGGCACAGGTGGGTGATCTGCTGGGCACAGGTGGGTGGAGCTAGTGGGCGCACTGCTGGGCACAGGTGGGCGGAGCTTGCGGGTGGCACTGCTGGGCACCGATCATCACGGCACTGATCATCAGTGCCCTGATGATCGGTGCCGATCCTCGCTCTGACAACTGCCGGTTCTCGGCAGTACTTTCCTCACGATCTGACAGCGTGAGGAAAGTGCAGCCAAGAACCGGCACTTGCATTTTACTCTGATCAGCGTGTCATTGGACACTGCTGATCACGTGGTAAAAGGCCGCTGTGATTGGCCTTTTACCACATCACGTGATCAGCTGTGTCCGTAGGACACAGCGATCACGGAGATCGCCGGGTGCACGCCCCCTGGGGCGCGCAGGAGAGCGCGTTCTGGGAGGACGTCATATGACGTCCACCCAGAACTGGCCGGCCGCAGTGCAGCTGTCATTCGGCTATCTGCGGTCGGCAGGTAGTTAAAGATCTCTGTATGGCTTAGTTTACCCGCTGGCCTATAGCAGAAATACTGCTACAGGGCGGCAGGGCTGCGCAAAATCAAGTGTATATTCGTGATTTAGCATTTCTAGGTAGGGGGCGCCATTGGCGGCTTCAGCTGTCCATCACAAGGTCCCGGCCGGTGATTCTCCGCCGGCATCCAACGATCGCCGAATATCACTGACGGGGGAGAGGTCTGTATGTAAACAGCTCCTGCACACTGCTTTGTACTGCTGCTGTGATCATGTTTTATTTCTAATACACATTTCACATATTTTACTGTTTTTGTTGTTTTTTACACTTCTTTCTTCAGCTCAGCCGGGTGTTTATTATAGGTTGGCCAGGTGTTTATTGCTACATGATATTGATTTAATTTTGATATATGTTTCACATATTATTTGGATTTAGTGGCTCAGCCAGAATTTTGTTTTTTATTTACTATTGACGTTATTTGTTCCACAGATTTATTCTATTACACATTGGGTTTGATGCTCAGGAGGGTGTTTATTTATTATTAATGTATTTTTTGGGTCACTAGAGGGCAGTGCAGCACTATTCTTGGGAAGCACAGTACAGTGATGAGACGCTCAGCCGCAGTAAGACATTTGAAAGGTGTAAACGTTTCAAGGATGGTCGTATATCCGTCAGTGATGATCCCGGCCATGGTGGTTCCCAGTCCACGGTAGTCATTCCTGTGAACACTCAACGCGTGGAACGCCTGATCCTGGATAATCGACGCATAACCTGTCATCCTAGGATGGTTCAGGCGTACTGACAAATCTATCTATGCCAAATTTTCCAGGCATTAGTTAAACGCTGGGATGAGTGCATAGATGTAGCAGGGGAGGATGTAAAGAAATAAATGCAGTTTCCATCAGCCATCCAACATCCATCCAACATCCATCCAACATCCATCCACCATTCATCTACCATTCATCCATCCACCATCCGTCCACCATCCGTCCACCATCCATCCAACATCCATCCAACATCCACCATCCATCCATCATCCATCCATCCAACATCCACCATCCATCCATCCAACATCCATCCAACATCCACCATCCATCCATCCAACATCCATCCAACATCCATTCAACATCCATCCACCATCCATCCAACATCCATCCACCATCCATCCAACATCCATCCACCATCCATCCAACATCCATCCAACATCCATCCACCATTCATCCAACATACATGCAACATACATCCAACATCCATCTACCATTCATCCAACATCCATTCAACATCCATGCAACATCCATCCAACATTCATGCAACATCCATCCAACATCCATCCAACATCCATTCAACATCCATTCAACATCCATTCAACGTCCATCCAACATCCATCTACCATTCATCCAACATACATGCAACATCCATCCAACATCCATCTACCATTCATCCAACATCCATTCAACATCCATGCAACATCCATCCAACATTCATGCAACATCCATCCAACATCCATCCAACATCCATTCAACATCCATTCAACGTCCATCCAACATCCATCTACCATTCATCCAACATCCATCCACCATTCATCCACCATCCATCCACCATCCATCCAACATCCATCCAACATCCATCCAACATCCATCCAACATCCATCCACCCAACATCCACCCAACATCCATCCAACATCCATCCACCATTCATCCAACATCCTTCCAATATCGATCCACCATTCATCCAACATCCATCTGCCATTCATCCAACATCAATCCAACATCCATCCACCATTCATCCAACATCCATCCACCATCCATCCGCCATCCATCCGCCATCCAACAACCATCCATCCAACATCCATCCGCCATCCATCCAACATCCATCCAACATCCATCCAACAACCATCCATCCACCATCCATCCACCATCCATCCACCATTCATCCACCATTCATCCAACATCCATCCGCCATTTATCCAACATCCATCCAACATTCATCCAACATCCATCCACCATTCATCTAACATCCATCCAACAACCATGCATCCAACAACCATCCATCCACCATCCATCCACCATTCATCCACCATCCACCCACCATCCATCCATCATCCATCCAACATCCATCCACCCACCATCCACCCACCATTCATCCACCATCCACCCACCATCCATCATTCATCCACCATCCATCCATCCACCATTCATCCACCATCCATCCATCCACCATCCAGCCACCATCCATCCACCATCTATCCATCCATCCAACATCCATCCACCCACCATCCACCCACCATACATCCACCATACATCCACCATACATCCACCATACAGCCACCATCCATCCACCATTCATCCATCCACCATTCATCCACCATCCATCCATCCGCCATCCAGCCATCATCCAGCCACCATCCAGCCACCATTCATCCACCATCCATTCACCACCACCACCCCCATAACCCATAATCCCTATCCACGTTGTTTTCCCCTAAATAAAACATCAAAAATAAGCCCATGGACTGGATTTTTGGCTCTGCGTGTTGCCTGGTTGTACAGGACAGGGGCGGAATGACCATTTGGGCTCTAGGGCAATGATCGAGGGCCAGGGGTCAGTAGGGGGCCCTATGAAATGCCCCTGGTACCTTTCATAGGCTTTTTTGGGTGTAGTTTGAGTGTGGGCGAATACACAGGGTCCCCATGATCCCCTATTTCCCAGGGGCCCCATGAGTCATCAGTCCACCCCTGGTACAGGATATACGGGAATCCAAAATCCAGCTCTCTAAGGGGTAGCGCTACACATCCAATCATGTGCAAGCAAAAATGCTTTTTTAATTTTCCTTGCATGTGATTGGGTATTCTTTGCAAAGTGAAGCTTCACCCCCATTTACTCTGCTCTGGAGGAACTGCACTCGCAAAGTGCACAATCCAAATTCCTTTAGTGAACCCACCCCATAGCGTCCATCTTGTTTGGTCACCCCAAACTCCCCCTGTAGCCCCTTTCTGGGACTATATAAAGATGGAAGATAACTGCGAGAACCAAATACGACCCCCCGCAGGGCTCTCCGACATCTTCAGACATTGTTCCTCTGAAATCTGTGACTCCAGCCGACACATTTAGCATCTTCTGGAAGTGCGATGATGAAGTGAGACATTAATGTAACACTGAGTCATGGTGACACGCCATGACAGGTGCTGGGGGAGAGCTTTGCCGGGAGAGATGCGGGGAATGGAGGATTGACAGGACGGGCTTCGGATGAAGTGTCAGACAAATAAAGACGACTGTGCCACAGATCAAAATGTCCCCAGCTCTAAAATATCATTTAGCAGAGACACATGTAAAAAAAAAAAAAGGAATCATGTGTTCAACATATTTCTAGGGAGGGAGAGCGTGATCGCATGGAGCGAGGATGGAACCGAGAAAAAGAGGGGGGTAGAGCACCAAATGGAAGAGGGAGCAGAGGAAAGGAGACACAGATTAAAGAGACATTGTCATCAGAAATACGAATGTATTCGAGTATCCAGGTGAATTATACCCGAGTTCTTTTCAGGGCCGATTTGAATGCTGATTTTAATTTTCTGAATTCAGTCCATTTCAATTCAAACCAAATCGAATTAAAAAATGAAACAAATTCTGAAAATGAATTAAAAGAATTTAACGAAATGAAATTGTTTAAATAAACAAACCAAACAATTTTTTTTCCTTCTGCATGTCTACTCGACTCTGTGGGGGTTGGAATCCGTTGATCCGTGTTCTAGCGTATACCTGGCAACCCACCCCAATCGACTCTGGCCAGCTTCTCCCTTCGCAGAGCCTTTCTCAAGCGTAGGAACTTCATTTCCGTTCTATTCTGGACACACCTCGTAGGTGTTCAGACACCATTGGTGTGTATGGAGACATGAAGTGGCTTCTAAGAGGCTACAGAAAAGAAGTAACACGGGGATGCCATAAAGGATGAAACAATGTGAAAAACAAGTATTTTGTTTGGAATAGTTGCAATGTATTATCGTACCCAGTGCTTTAGCACCATCAAGGTCACCCATTTCTTTATGGGCAGCACAGTGGCTAAAGGGTTAGCACTTCCGCCTGGCAGTACTCGGGTCGTTGGTTTGAATCCCAGCTACAGTAGCACCTGCCTAGAGTTTGCATGCTCTCCCTGTGCCTGTGTGGGTTTCCTCTGGTTTCCTCCCACGCTGCAAAGACATGCTGGTAGGTGAATTGTCTCCTGTCTAAATTGTCCCTAGTATGTGTATGTATGAATGTGAGTTAGGGACCTTAGATTGTACGCCCCTTGAGGGTTGGGGACCTTAGATTGTACGCCCCTTGAGGGTTGGGGACCTTAGATTGTACGCCCCTTGAGGGTTAGGGACCTTAGATTGTACGCCCCTTGAGGGTTAGGGACCTTAGATTGTACGCCCCTTGAGGGTTAGGGACCTTAGATTGTACGCCCCTTGAGGGTTAGGGACCTTAGATTGTACGCCCCTTGAGGGTTAGGGACCTTAGATTGTACGCCCCTTGAGGGTTAGGGACCTTAGATTGTACGCCCCTTGAGGGTTAGGGACCTTAGATTGTACGCCCCTTGAGGGTTAGGGACCTTAGATTGTACGCCCCTTGAGGGTTAGGGACCTTAGATTGTACGCCCCTTGAGGGTTAGGAACCTTAGATTGTACGCCCCTTGAGGGTTAGGAACCTTAGATTGTTCGCCCCTTGAGGGTTAGGGACCTTAATTTGTACGCCCCTTGAGGGTTAGGGACCTTAGACTGTACGCCCCTTGAGGGTTAGGGACCTTAGATTGTACTCCCCTTGAGGGTTAGGGACCTTAGATTTGTACGCCCCTTGAGGGTTAGGGACCTTAGATTGTACGCCCCTTGAGGGTTAGGGACCTTAATTTGTACGCCCCTTGAGGGTTAGGGACCTTAGATTGTACGCCCCTTGAGGGTTAGGGACCTTAGATTGTACGCCCCTTGAGGGTTAGGGACCTTAGATTGTACGCCCCTTGAGGGTTTGGGACCTTAATTTGTACGCCCCTTGAGGGTTAGGGACCTTAGACTGTACGCCCCTTGAGGGTTAGGGACCTTAGACTGTACGCCCCTTGAGGGTTAGGGACCTTAATTTGTACGCCCCTTGAGGGTTAGGGACCTTAGATTGTACGCCCCTTGAGGGTTAGGGACCTTAGATTGTACGCCCCTTGAGGGTTAGGGACCTTAGATTGTACGCCCCTTGAGGGTTAGGGACCTTAGATTGTACGCCACTTGAGGGTTAGGGACTGATGTGAATGTACAATATATATGTAAAGTGCTGCGTAAATTGATGGCGATATATAAGTACCTGAAATAAATAAATATGAATTGAGGGAATGTTCTGAATGGAGTGCACTTGTTAGGCTCTGAAGCGTACACACTGCCTATCAGACTTCAGATATCACCATTCATCATCCATTGACAACCCGACTCCACAGTATATTGTGAATATGAGCCCCTCGCCGGGGAGGCTCCATGTTCTGAGACGCCTCGCTCCTCTCCTGGGGGGTCTATTGCCTTTTGTCTTTATTACTTGTAGAAACTTTGACACAATGATAAATTCCACTTCCACCCTTTTCTATCAGCGGAGCCGGATCTCTGATCGCCCAAAACAACTCAATAATATACATTCAGAAAGATGAAAAATTACTCTGAACTTAGAGGAAGCTTAAAAGTTACACAAATATTGTATCTGCTAGAGAACTTTTTATTTAACCCCTCGCCCTCCTGAGGATCCCCCCCCCCCTCCTTCCTGACCAGGCCATTTTTTTTGCAATACGGCGCTGTGTTACTCTAACTGACAATTGCGCAGTCATGCAACGCTGCACCCAAATTACATTTACGTCCTTTTTTTTCACACGAATACAGCTTTTTTTTCGGTGGTATTTGATCGCCTGTGCGGTTTTTAATTTTCTGCACTATAAACAAAAAAAGACCGACAATTTTGAAAAAAAAACAAACTATATTTTAGACTTTTTGCTATTAAACATGTCCAGTAAAAAAAAAATTTTAAAAATCAAATTTCGTCATAAATTTTGGCCAAAATGTCTTTGCTAAAAAAATCCCAATACGTGTAAATTAATCGGTTTAAGTGAAAGTTATAGTGTTTACAAATGGCGGTACAGATACTGGAATTTGTTTTTTTTACTAGTATTGGCGACGATCAGCGACTTATAGCGAGACTGAGGCAGGAATTCTGACACTGGGGGCAGGGGTGGACTGACCATTTGGAAACTCAGACACTGCCAGTGGGCCCGGGGTCAGTAGGGGGCCCCATGAGATGCCCCTGGTACCTTTTTCATAGGCTTTTTTGAGTTTGGGCAAGGACACAGGGGCCCCATGATCCCCTATTTCCCGGGTGCCCCATGAGTTGTCAGTCCGCCCCTGACTGGGGGGGAACTGACTTGGTGTCACTGACATCCCCAGTGACACCAATACAGGGATCAGTGCTAATAAAAATTACTGACACTGTACTAATGGCACAGGGCAGGAAAGGGTTAACATGTGGGGCGATCAAAGGGTTAACTGTGTGCTGTCTGTGTTTCACTGCAAACACACTGCTTTGTATGGCTGTGCTATACAGACCCATACATAGCAGTGTGCAGGAGCTGACAGGCCTGTTCATACACAGGTCTCTCCCCCATCATAGATACTTTGTTATCACTGGGTGTCGGAAATATATATATATAGGCAGCACAGTGGCTAAATGGTTAGCACTTCCGCCTGGCAGTATTAGGGTTGCTGGTTTGAATCCCAACCCTGGCACCACCTGCCTGGAGTTTGCATGTTCTCCCTGTGACTGCGTGGGTTTCCTCCCACACTCCAAAGACATGCTGGTAGGGGAATTGGCTCCTGTCTAAATTGTCCCCAGTATGTGTATGTATGAATGTGAGTTAGGGACCTTAGATTGTACGCCCCTTGAGGGTTAGGGACCTTAGATTGTACGCCCCTTGAGGGTTAGGGACCTTAGATTGTACGCCCCTTGAGGGTTAGGGACCTTAGATTGTACGCCCCTTGAGGGTTAGGGACCTTAGATTGTACACCCCTTGAGGGTTAAGGACTGATGTGAATGTACAATATATATGTAAAGTGCTGCGTAAATTGCCGGCGCTATATAAGTACCTGAAATAAATAAATATGATATATATATATACATGATATTGTGCACCTGTGCCACCCTGTAGCCATATTTCTGCTATAGGGCTGCGTGGAACCAGTTAAAGTGTTATTAAACCCAAAACCAAAAATGCCATATATTGCAGCTTACCAATCATTAGATGCGGTGGCTGCTTTAGTTTTCTTTTTTTTAGTCATTTTTTCCCCTCTGTTTTCACCTGGTGATCTGGCCAGTAATGCACCTCCTGTATTAGAGCGCCCCCACTCTGGATGAAGAAGCTGTCAGTCTGGGAGGAGGGGAATGTTAGCTGGACTAGCAGATTTAAATACACTAACACATTGAAGCCAAACTCCAGCTCACACTTTATAATCAGTTACAGGAACAGTTTTGTTCCTTTTGGGACAAAGGTTTTACATCAATAAATAAAAGCTGATCCTTGTAAGCACCCCTTCTGCATCTGCAACCCAAAAAAAAAGGTAAAAAAAAGCAGACAAATATAATATTTAAAGAGAGAAGGGGAAGAAGGAGTTAATTAGGGTAAAGTAAGTTTTTTTGAAAGTATTACATTTTATAAATAACCTCACAAAAAAATTTTTACAAAATGAATAAAAATAAAAAAAAAGTTTAAATATTAAACTGGTTGTAAAGGCTCAAGGTTTTTTTTTTACCCCCCCCAATACTTACCTGAGCCCAGGGGCGGACTGACAACTCATGGGGCCCCCGGGCAATAGGGGATCATGGGGCCCCCGTGTCCTTGCCCACACTCAAAAAAGCCTATGAAAAAGGTACCAGGGGCATCTCATGGGGCCCCCTACTGACCTCGGGCCCTCGGGCAGTGCCCGAGTTTCCAAATGGTCAGTCCGCCCCTGCCTGAGCCTCAACCTGATCCAGCAATGTGCACAAGAACTGCAGCTCTCCCGGGTCTCTTCCATCTCATTGGCTGAGACAGCAGTAGGAGCCATTGGTTCCCGCTGCTGTCAATCGCAGCCAGTGAGAAAAAGAAGAGGCGGGGCCGAGCTGCGCTCCGTGTGTGAATGGATACACAGAGCAGCAGCTCAGGAGTGAGCCTGCTTGGGTGTCCCCCATAGCAAGATGGTTGCTATGGGGGCACCCGTCAGGAGGGAGGGGCCAGAAGCACCAGTGTAGGACCCAAAAAGAGGAGTTTTCGGGATACTCCGTGCAAAACCAGTTAAGTATAGACATGTTTGTTATTTTTTTATTTTTTTTAAATCTGCATTTAATATCACTTTAATGAAAAAAAAAATAAAAATGAAAAAGCAGGCAAATAATAGATAAGGGGAAGAAGGAGTTAAAAAATGGCTTATTAAAGGATTCAATTTTATTAACTACTCCAGCTCTTTGGCCGTACTGTAATACGGCAAGGAAAGGGTTGGGCTTCATGGAAAGGGCGGAGCCATGAGACCACGCCCCAACAAGTTATAGGAGCGGGGATCCCCATTGTCACTGGTAGACTTCCTATGTACAGTAATGGGGGAAATAATCCGCCTGCAATCATAGAAAACAGAAATATCCATTTTGGTCAGATTCACCCCCCAAAAAAAAATTTTTTTCCACCACCACCACCCTAAAAAAAGATAATTTCCCACCAGCTCCTGGCTCTTATGCAGGCCATAGACGGGTCGAAAACCGGCCATTTAAAAAAAAAAAAAATTGGTCGTTCAATCGGCCGACTTTACCACCAATGGTAAAAGAAATGACCGATTTTCGTCCCATCTACGGCCGGCATTTAATTACTTCTGTCCCTGCAGAGAGCTCCGCTATTATATTTCACATGAAAAAGTCTTGCGGTTGCAACAGATGTTCAGATACAAATGGATACATTGTTGCAACCGCAAGACTTTTCATATAAAATATAATAGCGGACTGGAATTCTTCTTCTTCTTTTTCTTCTTCCTCTTCTTTTTCTTCCTCCTCTTCTTCTTTTTCTTCCTCCTCTTCTTCTTTTTCTTCCTCCTCTTCTTCTTTTTCTTCCTCTTCTTCTTCTTTTTCTTCCTCTTCTTCTTTTTCTTCCTCTTCTTCTTTTTCTTCCTCTTCTTCTTCTTCTTCCTCTTTTTCTTCTTTTTCTTCCTCTTCCTCTTCTTCTTCTTCTTTTTCTTCTTCTTCTTCTTTTTCTTCTTTTTCTTCCTCTTCCTCTTCCTCTTCTTCCTCCTCTTCCTCTTCTTCCTCCTCTTCCTCTTCTTCTTTTTCTTCCTCTTCTTCTTTTTCTTCCTCTTCTTCTTTTTCTTCCTCTTCTTCTTTTTCTTCCTCTTCTTCTTTTTCTTCCTCTTCTTCTTCTTTTTCTTCTTCTTTTTCTTCCTCTTCTTCTTTTTCTTCCTCTTCTTCTTCTTCTTCCTCTTTTTCTTCTTTTTCTTCCTCTTCCTCTTCTTCTTCTTCTTTTTCTTCTTCTTCTTCTTTTTCTTCTTTTTCTTCCTCTTCCTCTTCCTCTTCTTCCTCCTCTTCCTCTTCTTCCTCCTCTTCCTCTTCTTCCTCCTCTTCCTCTTCTTCTTTTTCTTCCTCTTCTTCTTTTTCTTCCTCTTCTTCTTTTTCTTCCTCTTCTTCTTTTTCTTCCTCTTCCTCTTCCTCTTCTTCCTCTTCCTCTTCTTCCTCTTCTTCTTTTTCTTCCTCTTCTTCTTTTTCTTCCTCTTCTTCTTTTTCTTCCTCTTCTTCTTTTTCTTCCTCTTCTTCTTTTTCTTCCTCTTCCTCTTCCTCTTCTTCCTCTTCCTCTTCTTCCTCCTCTTCCTCTTCTTCTTCTTCCTCCTCTTCCTCTTCTTCTTTTTCTTCCTCTTCTTCTTTTTCTTCCTCTTCTTCTTTTTCTTCCTCTTCCTCTTCCTCTTCTTCCTCTTCCTCTTCCTCTTCTTCCTCTTCCTCTTCCTCTTTTTCTTCCTCTTCTTCTTTTTCTTCCTCTTCTTCTTTTTCTTCCTCTTCTTCTTTTTCTTCCTCTTCTTCTTTTTCTTCCTCTTCTTCTTTTTCTTCCTCTTCTTCTTTTTCTTCCTCTTCCTCTTTTTCTTCTTTTTCTTCTTTTTCTTCTTTTTCCTCCTCTCCTTTTCTTCTTTTTCTTCTTCTTTTTCTTCCTCTTCTTCTTTTTCTTCTTTTCTTCCTCTTTGTTTTCTTCCTCTTCGTTTTCTTCTTTTTCTTCCTCTCCTTTTTCTTCTTCTTTTTCTTCCTCTTCTTCTTTTTCTTCTTCTATTCTTCTTTTCTTCCTCTTCTTCTTGCAGGTCACGGCTCATGCTGAGATTTTTTATCGGTAAAACAATCGGCCAATTTGCCCATCATTGCCGGGAAAATCGGCTGATCGTCAAAATCGGCCGCAAATTGTCCAACCTGACCGATAAAAAAAAAGTGCCAAAACCCCGAAAAACGGCCGACCAATTAACCCACTAATGGTGCGAAAATCGACCCGTCTATGGCCTGCATTACCCTTCATCCCAATCACGCCTGCCTCTGCTTTGACAAGTGACAGGTACACTTTACCTGTATCATTTTTCTGAGGATTATTTTCTGCAGCCGGCCACCACAACCCACTCCTGACAGATATATATGGCGCATTAAGAAAAAAAAAAAGAATTAGGCAGCGAGACTAATTCCGGGCCGCACCGCGTGCCGTCTCATCCGCGCATCCAGCGGCAGGAGCTAATTAGCGCTCCGGGGAGGTGATGAGCTGTGTAATAAATAGATTTCATTACGGCTTCATGTAAATAAATATCATTTCATACCCATTAGGATTACAGGCGGCGATTTGTGATTAACCCTTCAGCCTCTGCTGGCCACTTTGTGTATCACAGAAAACCCCAGGAGAGATTTCTGGATAAAGAATATCCTCAGGTATAAATACATTTTAATCTGCTTAAAATTTTACCCCCCCCCCCCAAAAAAAATAAATAAATAAAACCTATCTGCCTCTATCTGCCTTCATGACATTCCTTATTTTAGGTCCAATGATGTAGTCACTGGGTCTCTGTTCTTCTCTATGGCTTAGGAGCCGAAACGCGTCGGAAATTTATTAGCAGCCATACTTTTTTTTTTTTTAAATGAAGGATTGCGGACACGCTGTAGTGCTGGCATTGCACATTAGGTGATTAGGGCAGGTGTCCCTTTTCATGGTGCGATTCTGCCGCGATTTTCACACAACACAATCACACAGCAATCGCATCAAAACGCATGTTTAAAAATTGCGCCCCAAAAAAAAGGAGAAGGAGCTTTTTTCGGGCAGCAAATGCGCAGCGTGGGACGCGCGGAAATGTGTGTAAATCGCGCTTCTAAAATCGCGAGCGCTCCTTCCCACAATGTGATATCTGAGCGCATTGGGATGCCATTTAAAGTAAACAGCACTGCAGCCCAGTGAGGCATGCGATGTGCAGTCCAGCAGGTGGCGGCGATGAGCCTGACCACAACGCATGGTGCAAAGATGGCCCTTAAAGTGTTCCTAAACCCCCAGCAGTACAATCAGTCTGTAGATGCAGGAAAGCGTGCTTGTTATCAGGGGCGGATTGACAACTTATGGGGCCCCCGGGCAATAGGGTATCATGGGGCCCCTGTGTCCTCACCCACACTCAAACCATACCCAAAAAAGCCTATGAAAGGTACCAGGGGCATCTCATGGGCCCCCCTACCGACCCCGGGCCCTCGGGCAGTGCCTGAGTTCCCAAATGGTCAGTCCGCCCCTGCTTGTTATACTCACTGTGGAACCTAAGGGGCTAATCCTCCGCATTGTGTAAGAATGCATTTTGATCCTGTCTTCTCTGATCCTCCCCTTCTTCCCCTTATCTCCTGATAAGACATATCATGCGGAGTCCCTTTACGCATGCTCAGTTTGGTGTGTATTGCTGTAGGTCTGTATGTGCAGTAAAGCATGCTTGTTATACTCACTTTGGAACCTAAGGGGTTAATCCTCTGCCTTGTATAAGGGTTCTTTCCCCCGGCGTTCCAAATGTCCGGTTTTCATCTGTCTGTTTACGGACACCCGTGTATTCCTATGGACTAGCAGATGTAAATGGATGATCATCTGTTTACATCCGTTAATGTCCGCATCTACTGAAATCCGTTTTTTTAACATAAGAAAGCTCTATTTTTCTTCCGTAAAAAACCCGGAATGGACGAAAAACATATGTAAACAGATGAAAAACAGACAAAAATGGATGTAAACAGATGAAAAATGGATGTAAACAGATGTAAACGGCTGAAAAACAGACAAAAATGGATGTAAACAGATGAAAAATGGATGTAAATGGATGTAAACAGACAAAAATGGATGTAAACTGATGTAAACGGATGAAAACAGACAAAAATGGATGTAAATTGATGTAAACTGATGAAATATGGATGTAAACAGATGTAAATGGATGAAAAATTGATGTAAACAGACAAAAATGTATGTAAACTGATGTTAACGGATGAAAAATTGATGTAAAAGGATGTAAACAGACAAAAATGGATGTAAACTGATGTAAACGGATGAAAAATTGATGTAAAAGGATGTAAACAGACAAAAATGGATGTAAACGGAAGTAAACTGATGTAAACAGATGAAAAACTGATGTAAATGGATGTAAACAGATGTAAACAGATGAAAAACAGACAAAAATGGATGTAAACAGATGAAAAATGGATGTAAAAGGTTCTAAACAAACAAAAATAGATGTAAACCTGGAATGGACGAAAAACATATGTAAACAGATGAAAAATGGATGTAAACGGATGGAAAACTGATAAGAACTGATCCGTTTTTTCTTAGAAAAAATGTGACTGAACTGATTAAAAAAACACAGAATGCTTGAATGAAAGGATCGTCCCTATTCCATCTGCTGATAGTACAGAGCTCTAGGAGTCACTCTGCACATGCTCAGGTTGGTGTGTATTGCTAGAGAGTTTTTTTTTTTTTTCTTGGGAGAGTGCATGTGATCAGCACAGGGCCAATCAGCACAGTCCAAACAGAGGGTCAGGGATCATGCAGCCTCAAAGAACAAACAGGGGAGAATGAAAACCTCCTACAAGCTTTAACATGTGCTCTGCTGGACACTGAGAGAAGTCACAAGACTGCTATATACTGCTGATGAGAAAAGGTATTTAGCAGTTTATATTTACTACAATAATTGCATTTCCATGTTCTGTGTACTGTGGGAGAGCGGATATAGTGAATGCGGGGTCCGGGGAGAGCGGATATAGTGAATGCGGGGTTCGGGGAGAGCGGATATAGTGAATGCGGGGTCCGGGGAGAGCGGATATAGTGAATGCGGGGTCCGGGGAGAGCGGATATAGTGAATGCAGGGTCCGGGGAGAGCGGATATAGTGAATGCAGGGTCCGGGGAGAGCGGATATAGTGAATGCAGGGTCCGGGGAGAGCGGATATAGTGAATGCAGGGTCCGGGGAGAGCGGATATAGTGAATGCGGGGTCCGGGGAGAGCGGATATAGTGAATGCGGGGTCTGGGGAGAGCGGATATAGTGAATGCGGGGTCCAGGGAGACCGGATATAGTGAATGTGGGGTCCGGGGAGAGCGGATATAGTGAATGCGGGGTCTGGGGAGAGCAGATATAGTGAATGCAGGGTCCAGGGAGACCGGATATAGTGAATGCAGGGTCCGGGGAGAGCGGATATAGTGAATGTGGGGTCCGGGGAGAGCGGATATAGTGAATGTGGGGTCCGGGGAGAGCGGATATAGTGAATGTGGGGTCCGGGGAGAGCGGATATAGTGAATGTGGGGTCCGGGGAGAGCGGATATAGTGAATGTGGGGTCCGGGGAGACCGGATATAGTGAATGCAGGGTCCGGGGAGACTGGATATAGTGAATGTGGGGTCCGGGGAGACCGGATATAGTGAATGCAGGGTCCGGGGAGACCGGATATAGTGAATGCGGGGTCCGGGGAGAGAGGATATAGTGAATGCAGGGTCCGGGGAGAGCGGATATAGTGAATGCAGGGTCGGGGTTTAGGAACATGTAAGCATGCCTGTTGCTCGCTCCTAATGACGTCTGCGGAGTGATAATAAAAGCCGATCGCTTGCTTATAATTATCTAACCTTTCCCTGCCATCAGCGAACGCTCTGTCTGTCTGCATTTCCTTCTTCATACAAGACTAAGCGGCAGATTCTCCCTGGATGGCGTGCAAAGCTCATTATCGGCGCGGCGTGATGAAGTCGCACATTACGCTCTCGATCTCCCCGTGTTGCCTTATCGAGGTGGACAGTGTAATTAATGGAAGTCCTGATGGCGGGGGATGGTTTGAGTGGGTGCTGTCTGCACATTTCTGCAGAGCCGGCTGCAGATTTATCAGCTGCGTAATGTTCTGCCTGTCAGCGGGAGGAAAATCCCAAACTCTTGCAGGAAAACTAATAAAGACAACTGATGTAAAAGAGCTACTACTGCAAAAAGGAGAAAAAATGGCTGAAAGATGAGCTTCGGGATAAGGAAATGTCCAAATACCAGATATATATATATATATACTGTACATGTATATATTCTTACTTATATCTAAGAAAAAAAAATGTACTCAGCATTCGCAAAGGTGTCTCATTACCAAGGTGTCACACAAGAAACATCTCAAGACGGGTAAAAGCAAAGAGCTCGCTCAAGACGTTCGCAACCTTATTGTTGCAAAACATACTGATGGCTTTGGTTACAGAAGGAGTTCTAAACTTCTAAATCAGGGATGTCAAACTGGCAGACCTCCAGCTGTTGTGAAACTACAAGTCCCATCATGCCTCAGCCTTTGGGAGTCATGCTTGTAACGGTCAATCTTGCAATGCCTCATGGGACTTGTAGTTTGACACCAGCTGGAGGGCTGGAAGAACAGTTAGCCACAGCTCAAGGAACCCCTAGCAACCTCTAGATCAGGGGTGTCAAACTGGCGGCCCTCCAGCTGTTGCGAAACTACAAGTCCCATCATGCCTCAGCCTTTGGCTTGTAACTGTCAATCTTGCAATGCCTCATGGGACTTGTAGTTTGGCAACAGCTGGAGGGCCGCCAGTTTGACACCCATGGTGTAGAGAATAATCAGCACAATGTATCCCTCCTATGATCATCTTCCCCATCTAGTGGTCATAATGCGGTATTTTCCTGGTTGTGGTATTTCATAGGAAAACATATCACATTATGGCCACTAGGTGGAGCTGATGGTCAAAGGAAATAAACATATTAGACACATTACAAGGACTGTATGCTGAAGCCTTTGCATAATAAATGTTTAAATATATTTTTTTTTATACATTTTCCCTCAAAGCTAAACTCCAGCATAATAACATAATGACTTTTCTTCCGGAATCTCGGTGAGCTCTGTGTCTGTCTTCCAGATCTGTGCCATCATCCAGTGTGAGACCTCCTGGAATAAAGACCGCTCACTGCTGAACTCTCTCCTTGTGCAGGGTGGCTGGTCTTGTCTCCGCCCCCTCCTGTAGTTTCCTTTAGGTAGTCTGCAGTGGGTGGAACTGCTAGGCTCCTCCCACCGCTCTGCTCTCTCTCCTTGTGCAGTGTGACTGGTCATGTCTCCGCCCCTCCTCCTGTAGTTTTCTGTAGTGGGTGGAGCCAACTGGGCTCCTCCCACAGCTCTGCTCTCTCTCTTTGTGCAGGGTGACTGGTCATGTCTCCACCCCATCTCCTGTAGTTTTCTGTAGTGGGTGGAGCCTGCTGGGCTCCTCCCACAGCTCTGCTCTCTCTCCTTGTGCAGGGTGACTCTTCATGTCTCCACCCCTCCTCCTGTAGTTTTCTGTAGTGGGTGGAGCCAGCTGGGCTCCTCCCACAGCTCTGCTCTCTCTCCTTGTGCAGGGTGACTGGGCATGTCTCCGCCCCTCCTGTAGCTTTCTGTAGTGGGTGGAGCAAGCTGGGCTCCTCCCACAGCTCTGCTCTCTCTCCTTGTGCAGGGTGACTGGGCATGTCTCCACCCCTCCTCCAGTAGTTTTCTGTAGTGGGTGGAGCCTGCTGGGCTCCTCCCAGAGCTCTGCTCTCTCTCCTTGTACAGGGTAGCTGGTCTTGTTTCTGCCCCTCTTGTAGATTTCTGCAGTGGGGGGAGCCTGCCTTAAATTATTTTTAATATTTTTTGTAATAAAAAGGCATTTCAACATACAGTATATATATATTTATTTATTGAAATATATTTTGAAATATATTGAATACGGCCAAAATTGTAGTATTTAAAATATATGTCAATATATTTGGGAAGAATATTTTTAAAATATATTTAAAATATATTTTTCTTATATGTGGGTTGGCTCCCACTGCTGTTAATCATAACCAGTGAGCCAATGAGAAGAGAGAGGGGGCGGGGCCGAGCTCTGGCTCCGTGTGTAAATGGACGCACAGAGCAGCGGGTGCCCCCATAGCAAGCTGCTTGGTATCGGGGCACCTGACAGGAAGGAGGGGCAAGGAGAGCCTGCGGAGGACCCAAGAAGAGGAGGATCGGGGCTGCTCTGTGCAAAACCACTGCATATATAGAAAATATATTTTTCTTCCATCTGGGAATGGCTCCTGCTTCTGTCTCAGCCAATGAGAGTTCCAGGACAGCCGAGACTCCAGTGCACATCGCTGGATCGAGAGGGGGCTTAGGTGAGTATTGGGGGGGGGGGGGGGGGGGGGGGGGGGGCTGGGGGGGATGCTGCACAGAGAAGGTTTTTTTTTACCTTCATGCATAGAATGAAGGTAAAAACCTTGAGCCTCTACAACCACTTTAACAAAGTACTACTATAGAATAGAATAGAATAGAATATATTACATTATATTGCAAATGCCTTTCTTGAACACAAAACTGGATTTATATCCTTTGCGGCTATCAAGGAATATATTTAAATAAATAATTTTGCGCTCAGAGGCAGATATAATATACAGAAACCAATGCAGCTCTTCCTATTAACACGGCCCCTTGCAGTCCTTGTACAGCAGAGCTCAGACTGCTACAGGGAGAAGCAGCACAAGGAGTTAATCCATTGTTCTGCATTTATCACATGCTAACAAGGGGCAGGCGAGCGAGGGCGAATCTCCCCAGCATGGACAGAGACAACAATAAAAACCTTCAACAGGGTTAGAAAAGAACAAACATCCACCTCTCGGATTTGTAATCAAATAAAAAAGCAAATGCGAAGATCAAAAGAAATGCCGAGACTCCATATCCCCCCACATATTCAGATCTGGGATTAAGAGGATGAATACAGAGTTTGGTGTATCAGATAAGACAGATACAAAGCCTTTGTAGTTTTATCTAATAGACACAACGGAGTATTAATCCTTTTAATCCCATTTTTTCCAGCAATAAAAACCTGACCGGGGTTCTAACACCTCCACATTCTCTGCAAAACTAAAGAAAAAACAAACACAGTTTGGCTTTAACAGGGGCGTCCGTAGGGTTGGTGCAGAGGTGGACTGACAACTCATGGGGCCCCCGGGTAATAGGGGATCATGGGGCCCCTGTGTCCTTGCCCAAACTCAAAAAAGCCTATGAAAAAGGTACCAGGGGCATCTCATGTGGCCCCCTACAAATGGTCAGTCCGCCCCTGGGTTGGTGTCATCCGGTGCGGTAACACTTGGTGACACCCCCTCTGACGATCCCCGCAGGATGGATGGGATCTGTGGATTGAGCATAGTGGATCGGAGTCCAATACATTATCCTCCCCAGTCCACAGATCCGATCCATCCTGCGGGGATGGTCGGCTTGCTTTACAACTTACCTTTTCGTGGAGCGGGTCCGGTGTCCCCCCCCATGCGGTTGGTGTCATCCGGTGCGGCGCGCACCCTCGCCTGCCTAGGCACGCCACTGGGCTTTAATAGCTTTTGCTATAGGCACACCCACAAATTCTCCCAGAATTCAACAGGACAGCTGAAATCTATATTAAAGTGAAGTTTAATCTACCTATATTTTTCTTCCCTTGGTCCCCCCTCCCCCCCCCAACATGAACATGTTAAATGACATTTTAAATTGTGAAAACTGGATACATTGGCGGGTTTATGACATCATTATGATGCCGGGGGGGGGGGGGGATTGGGTTTAGATTGTCTTCACTGATTGGTGGATTGTCTGTTAAAATGTGCCTTGGTTTGCACTTTGTCACTTGCATGATGAAGGGGCCCTGTGTGGCTCCGAAACGTTGCCGCTGTATATAGATTAAGTGACCACTAAATAAAGCTTTGGACCCTTAACAGCCATTTAAAGGAACGTGTGCGCTGGGAAAAGTACGGGGGGGGGGGGGGGGACAAGAAACACTAGAGGCTGAGGGGGTATGGGTACAAGAAACACTAGAGGCTGAAGGGGTATGGGTACATAATACACTAGAGGCTGAGGGGTATGGGTACAAGAAACACTAGAGGCTGAGGGGGTATGGGTACAAGAAACACTAGAGGCTGAGGGGGTATGGGTACATAAAGCACTAGAGACTGAGGGGGTATGGGTACATAATACACTAGAGGCTGAGGGGGTATGGGTACATAAAGCACTAGAGGCTGCGGGGGTATGGGTACATAAAGCACTAGAGGCTGAGGGGGTATGGATACATAAAGCACTAGAGGCTGCGGGGGTATGGGTACATAAAGCACTAGAGGCTGAGGGGGTATGGGTACATAATACACTAGAGGCTGAGGGGGTATGGGTACATAAAGCACTAGAGGCTGAGGGGGTATGGGTACATAATACACTAGAGGCTGAGGGGGTATGGGTACATAATACACTAGAGGCTGAGGGGGTATGGGTACATAATACACTAGAGGCTGAGGGGGCATGGGTACATAATACACTAGAGGCTGAGGGGGTATAGGTACATAAAGCACTAGAGGCTGGGGGGGTATGGGTACATAGTACACTAGAGACTAAGGGGGTATGGGTACAAGAAACACTAGAAGCCAATGGGGTATGGGTACAAGGAACACTAGAAGCCAAGGGGGTATGGATACATGAAATACTAGAGGCTAAGGGGGTATGGGTACATGAAATACTAGAGGCTAAGGGGGTATGGATACATGAAATACTAGAGGCTAAGGGGGTATGGGTACATAAAGCACTAGAAGCCAAGGGGGTATGGGTACATGAAATACTAGAGGCCAAGGGGGTATGGGTACAAGAAACACTAGAAGCCAAGGGGGTATGGGTACAAGGAACACTAGAGGCCAAGGGGGTATGGGTACAAGGAACACTAGAGGCCAAGGGGGTATGAGTATATAAAGCACTAGAAGCCAAGGGGGTATGGATACATGAAATACTAGAGGCCAAGGGGTATGGGCACATAAAGCACTAGAAGCCAAGGGGGTATGGGTACATGAAATACTAGAGGCCAAGGGGGTATGGGTACATGAAATACTAGAGGCCAAGGGGGTATGGGTACATGAAATACTAGAGGCCAAGGGGGTATGGGTACATGAAATACTAGAGGCCAAGGGGGTATGGGTACATGAAATACTAGAGGCCAAGGGGGTATGGGTACATGAAACACTAGAGGCCAAGGGGGTATGGGTACATAAAGCACTAGAAGCCAATGGGGTATGGGTACATAAAACACTAGAGGCTGAGGTGGTATGGGTACATAAAACACTAGAGGCCACAGGGATATGGGTGCATGAAACACTACCGGTCTTCCTTCCGGGGTTCGTGGGCTCCGGCAGTTTGTATGGTCGAGCCCTGATGACGTCACTCCCAAGGGCTCTTGAGAGGAGTAGTGAGGTAGGATGATGTGATGTTTTTCAAGAAGCACCTTGCTGGCTACCCCCACCAGCCACGATCTGCCTGCATTGCATAGAGAAGCAAAGAGACCCAGGGATGATTAAAAACAAGCTACGTAATAAAAAGGAAATAATATATTTTTATTTCATTTTATAATTTTTCGTTGATGAGGGAGGAAACCAGGGAAGGCAAAATAGAAGCAGATTAAAGTTCAGCTATAATTCGCCATGGCCCGCATATCTGGGGGTGTGGCCGGGGGCGTGTCCACTGTATTATGGGGATGTTGGGACTCTCGATACTCCGCTCTTCATGTCCTTATTCTAAGTAGAAGACGTTTTTGTGGTATTAATGATTGGGGGGTCACCGTTCTGAGCTCTTCTCTTCTTCTAGATTTTTCTTGGCGGCAGAAATGTTGCTAATTTGGTACTTAATGTATGAAGACGTCTTCGTTTGAAGTCTTCGGTCCACATTGTGCGCCGCGCTAATACGCCACTTTGCTGGCCCTCGCCTCCTATTTGTGTGTGATGGGAGGTCACCCGCAGCGGCCTCCATTTAGCTGCTAATGGTCAGTCCTTTCCGCGGCGTTCAGGCCGGAGATTCAGCCTCGCCATCGATTTTTTTTTTTTGCCGCCTTTGTCTGCGGCGGGATATGAATTCGGCACACGTGTCCGGATCCCTGTCATCTGAGGATGTCATTACCGCCAACAGAACGCGTCTGGGTGAGGAAAGTAACATCTGATCTTCAGGATTTGTAACAATCAGATACATTTGTCATCCGCAGGTCCTGTCTTTTGTCTCTTCTTCCTGCATTTGTCCAACCTGCTCATTATCTCACGTCTGCAGGACCGACGCATGGCGCCTATCGATCGATCTCGGGAGGAACAACCAATAAGGCGGCTTTCGAAAATTTGGATCGTTGCCGATTTTAGTGAATCTCACTTCCTACCCCCCTCCAGTCTCTGATTATTAAATCTGACCTCCGGGCTTTCCCCTCAGTCTTGTACGGTTGTGCGTGAATCCGAGAAAAATGCGCGGTGAATCCGAGAAAAATGCGCAGAAGCACATGCGTGTGAAGTTATGGAAAAGTTTAATCTGTTTATATTTTGCGTTTCATGTTTCCACCTGCCCCTCCTCATCAACATGACCAGGACAATTATTTATTTATTTATTTCATGTACTTCTATATCACTGTCAATGTACGCCGCGCTTTACATATATATTGTACATTCACATCAGTCCCTAACCCTCAAGGGGCGTACAATCTAAGGTCCCTAACCCTCAAGGGGCGTACAATCTAAGGTCCCTAACCCTCAAGGGGCATACAATCTAAGGTCCCTAACCCTCAAGGGGTGTACAATCTAAGGTCCCTAACCCTCAAGGGGTGTACAATCTAAGGTCCCTAACCCTCAAGGGGTGTACAATCTAAGGTCCCTCACCCTCAAGGGGCGTACAATCTAAGGTCCCTAACCCTCAAGGGGGTACAATCTAAGGTCCCTAACCCTCAAGGGGGTACAATCTAAGGTCCCTAACCCTCAAGGGGGTACAATCTAAGGTCCCTCACCCTCAAGGGGCGTACAATCTAAGGTCCCTAACCCTCAAGGAGTGTACAATCTAAGGTCCCTAACCCTCAAGGGGCGTACAATCTAAGGTCCCTAACCCTCAAGGGGCGTACAATCTAAGGTCCCTGACCCTCAAGGGGCGTACAATCTAAGGTCCCTAACCCTCAAGGGGCGTACAGTCTAAGGGCCCTAACCCTCAAGGGGCGTACAATCTAAGGTCCCTAACCCTCAAGGGGCATACAATCTAAGGTCCCTAACCCTCAAGGGGCGTACAATCTAAGGTCCCTAACCCTCAAGGGGTGTACAATCTAAGGTCCCTAACCCTCAGGGTGTGTATAATCTAAGGTCCCTAACCCTCAAGGGGGTACAATCTAAGGTCCCTCACCCTCAAGGGGCGTACAATCTAAGGTCCCTAACCCTCAAGGGGGGTACAATCTAAGGTCCCTAACCCTCAAGGAGTGTACAATCTAAGGTCCCTAACCCTCAAGGGGCGTACAATCTAAGGTCCCTAACCCTCAAGGGGGGTACAATCTAAGGTCCCTAACCCTCAAGGGGCGTACAATCTAAGGTCCCTAACCCTCAAGGGGCGTACAATCTAAGGTCCCTAACCCTCAAGGGGCATACAATCTAAGGTCCCTAACCCTCAAGGGGCGTACAATCTAAGGTCCCTAACCCTCAAGGGGTGTACAATCTAAGGTCCCTAACCCTCAAGGGGCGTACAATCTAAGGGCCCTAACCCTCAAGGGGCGTACAATCTAAGGTCCCTAACTCACATTCATACATACACATACTAGGGACAATTTAGACAAGAGCCAATTAACCTACCAGCATGTCTTTGGAGTGTGGAAGGAAACCGGAGCACCCGGAGGAAACCCACACAGGCACAGGGAGAACATGCAAACTCCAGGCAGGTGGTGCCGTGGTTGTGATTTAAACTAATGATCCTGGTACTGCTAGGTGGAAGTGCTAACCATTTAGCCACTGTGCTGCCCAAAATACTTGTATTTTCCACGCTGTGTGTACTGTGGGAGACCAGATATTGTGAATGCGGGGTCCGGGGAGAGCGGATATAGTGAATGCGGGGTCCGGGGAGAGCGGATATAGTGAATGCGGGGTCCGGGGAGAGCGGATATAGTGAATGCAGGGTCCGGGGAGACCAGATATAGTGAATGCGGGGTCCGGGGAGCCCAGATATAGTGAATGCGAGGTCCGGGGAGAGCAGATATAGTGAATGCGGGGTCCGGGGAGAACGGATATAGTGAATTCGGGGTCCGGGGAGACCTGATATAGTGAATGCGGGGTCCGGGGAGAGAGGATATAGTGAATGCGGGGTCTGGGGAGACCAGATATAGTGAATGCAGGGTCCGGGGAGAGCGGATATAGTGAATGCGGGGTCAGGGAGACCAGATATAGTGAATGCAGGGTCCGGGGAGAGCGGATATAGTGAATGCGGGGTCCAGGGGGAGCAGATATAGTGAATGCAGGGTCCGGGGAGAGCGGATATAGTGAATGAAGGGTCCGGGGAGAGCGGATATAGTGAATGCAGGGTCCGGGGAGACCAGATATAATGAATTCAGGGTCCGGGGAGACCAGATATAGTGAATGCAGGGTCCGGGGAGAGCGGATATAGTGAATGCAGGGTCCGGGGAGTGCGGATATAGTGAATGCAGGGTCCGGGGTCCGGGGAGAGCGGATATAGTGAATGCGGGGTCCGGGGAGAGCGGATATAGTGAATGCGGGGTCCGGGGAGAGCGGATATAGTGAATGCAGGGTCCGGGGAGAGCGGATATAGTGAATGCAGGGTCCGGGGAGACCGGATATAGTGAATGCGGGGTCCGGGGAGAGCGGATATAGTGAATGCGGAGTCCAGGAAGAGCGGATATAGTGAATGCAGGGTCCGGGGAGAGCGGATATAGTGAATGCGGGGTCCAGGAAGAGCGGATATAGTGAATGCGGGGTCCGGGGAGAGTGGATATAGTGAATGCGGGGTCCGGGGAGAGCAGATATAGTGAATGCAGGGTCCGGGGAGAGCGGATATAGTGAATGAAGGGTCCGGGGAGAGCGGATATAGTGAATGCAGGGTCCGGGGAGACCAGATATAATGAATTCAGGGTCCGGGGAGACCAGATATAGTGAATGCAGGGTCCGGGGAGAGCGGATATAGTGAATGCAGGGTCCGGGGTCCGGGGAGTGCGGATATAGTGAATGCAGGGTCCGGGGTCCGGGGAGAGCGGATATAGTGAATGCGGGGTCCGGGGAGAGCGGATATAGTGAATGCGGGGTCCGGGGAGAGCGGATATAGTGAATGCAGGGTCCGGGGAGACCGGATATAGTGAATGCGGGGTCCGGGGAGAGCGGATATAGTGAATGCGGGGTCCAGGAAGAGCGGATATAGTGAATGCGGGGTCCGGGGAGAGTGGATATAGTGAATGCGGGGTCCGGGGAGAGCGGATATAGTGAATGCAGGGTCCAGGGTAACACTTTAAAGCATTGCCTTTGGACAATTTTTATGTAAGAGTTTGTCGCCATTTCCATGGCGCACACAGTTTTAAGTCTTGACATGTATGGTATCTATTTACTCGGCGTAACCCCGTCTTTTCTATTTTAGCAATAAAATAGGTCATATATTGCGCCTGTGTGCACTAAAAGTAACTTTGGTGTATTTTAGATTGTAAGCTCCCAGGATCAGGCCCTCCTGTCCCTCTTGTATTGAACTGTATTGTTGCTGTATTGTCTCCCGTTATATTGTAAAGCGCTGAGCAAACTGTAGGCGCCATAAATCCTGTATAATAATAATAATATATAAATCCTGTATAATAATAATAATAATATATAAATCCTGTATAATAATAATAATAATATAAATCCTGTATAATAATAATAATATATAAATCCTGTATAATAATAATAATATTTTTTTTTTTAACTTAAAATAAAGGTTTGATAAACACGAGCGACATAAAGTATGGCATCTCCCACCATTTTGTTCAGCAGGGTCTCTGCTTTAAGAGAATACATAATGGGGGGCGGTAACTTATTATCAAGCCTAAAATGTGCATTTTTTTACATGAAAACAATGTCTCCGGGAGTGAAGCAGTTAAAGAAAAAAAAAAATACAAAGCTGGAATATCGGGGTGGAGAAGTTTTTCTTTTTCCTCTGGGTTTCTCTGAGCTGGTGGTGACGACTGTAATTCAGGATAAAAGTGAAAGTGATGAAAATGTGACCTGACAATAATACCGCCTGAGGGGGGGCGCGAGCCGCCGGCTCTCCTGCCCCCAGTACCTCTGCCTCGTTCGGCGGCCTCTCGCCCCGGCTTCATTTAGAAAACCATTATGTTCCGTTTGAGCGATGGCGGCCGGACTCGCAGACACTTCACACCTAAATAGATTCTGATTTATTGAAGTGAATCTTCGCCGTTCCCAATCTCTCCTCTATCAAGGGCTAATCTCCTCTAGCGGATCATCGGGCCGGGTCTCTATAGGCTCGGCCGCGGCGCAGTGGTTTGCGTTCTGATGGTGGCGCGGCGAGGATGTTGCGTTTTCCTCCTTCTGCCGTTCAGCCCTCCACCCTGGCTTTGCCTTGCATTGGCACCACCGCTGAGCTTCACTGATTGCCAACAGAGCAGCAAAGTGAGTGCGTGATCCAGGCTGGGCTCCGTTCATTACTACGACACCCCCCCGGCCTGAATAACATGAGCCTGAACGCAGGACGGGCACGCAGGATCTGTTACCGGTCAATTCAATCAGTGAGCTCGCACACGTCAGAAAAACACAAAATAACAAGGCGAGAGGCTTGGGGGATCATCTGTGAACCAATGTTACCCTGGATGAAACATTCACAGGATTCACTATGATAGGATACTAAGCAAATCTAACATTCACTGCGGGTGAATCTTCCTGGACCATGCGCTTTAACCGCGTCTGCACCGCCCTATAGCAGAAATACTGCTACAGGGCGGCATGGCGTGCAAATTCACACATATTTATATATATATATTGCAGTTCTGGGTATGGAACGCGCGCCCTGCTCACGCCACCATTTGCGGCCGCGGCTGTCTATCACAAGGTCCTGGCTGGTGATTACTCACCGGCACCTGGTGATCGCCGAGTATCTCCAACGGGGGAGAGACCTGTGTATAAACAACACAGTTCTCTCCCCTGTCAGCTCCTGCACACTGCTTTGTATGGCTCTGCATAGCACAGCCATACAAAGCAGTGTGCTTACACTGTGTGCTATATGCACTCCTGGCCCCTGCACTCTGTGCGACATGCACTCCTGACCCCTGCACTCTGTTCTATATGCACTTCTGATCTCTGCATCCTGCACTATATGCACTTCTGATCTCTGCACCCTGTGTGACATGCACTCCTGACCCCTGCACCCTGCGCTATATGCACTTCTGATCTCTGCACCCTGCGCTATATGCAGTCCTGACCCCTGCACCCTGCGCTATATGCACTTCTGATTCCTGCACCCTGTAAGATATGCACTCCTGACCCCTGCACCCTGCGCTATATGCACTCCTGACCCCTGCACCCTGCGCTATATGCACTCCTGACCCCTGCACCCTGCGCTATATGCACTCCTGACCCCTGCACCCTGCACTATTGTCAGGAATGGACTTGCCAGTGGTGGTGGGACTCACCTGCCTTGTGGGCTGCAGTACCAGGGCTGGCCAGCGGGTGCTCTCAGCAACCAGAGGCTCACTCCTGCAATGAGCCATCACCTGAGGCTGATTACAGCAGGTGTATTTAAGGAATGGCCAGGCCTGTGAGCAGGGCCTTGGTGTATGTTTCCCATGGACCCCTGTACCTGCATCCTATCTGCTTTCTGCCTGATCCTGATTCTGCTTTAATCCTGACTCTGCATGAACTCTGCCTGTCCTGACTACGCTTCCGCCTGCTCCTTGTACCTTGCCTGCCCGTTTGCTACCGACCCGGCCTGCCCAACTACGTTTACTATTGTTCTTATTGTTATCTGGTGGAGGTTTGGTTGCACTGCGTTTATGTATTGTTTAGTCTTTAATAAATTGTATTGTTTATACTATACCTGGAGCCTGTGTTTCCATGTGTCAGTCCACACATTTCTGGTCAAACCCGGATCCCTAACAACTATATGCACTCCTGACCCCTGCACTCTGTTCTATATGCACTTCTGATCTCTGCATCCTGCACTATATGCACTTCTGATCTCTGCACCCTGTGTGACATGCACTCCTGACCCCTGCACCCTGCGCTATATGCACTTCTGATCTCTGCACCCTGTGCTATATGCACTCCTGACCCCTGCACCCTGCGCTATATGCACTCCTGACCCCTGCACCCTGCGCTATATGCACTCCTGACCCCTGCACCCTGCGTTATATGCACTCCTTACCCCTGCACCCTGCGCTATATGCACTCCTGACCCCTGCACCCTGCGTTATATGCACTCCTGACCCCTGCACCCTGTAAGATATGCACTCCTGACCCCTGCACCCTGTAAGATATGCACTCCTGAACCAAAGGCAAAATGTATTATGATACATATAACTTGGAATGACTATGTAGTCAATCTATAAAATATTTCTTTCTGTGCCGGCATTCCTTTGCCAATCACATGCGATTTGTGTGCGGTGCGATTGGAGTCGTACATTTTGTATGGCTCAGATCGCACCGCACCCGCACCAAAAACGTGCAGGACCCTTTTTTTGGTCCGCACTAGAATCGGATCACACGGGTATTCACACCTATGCCATCCGATTCTGCACATCGCAGCACATATTGCAAACCAATTTCGGGGTGTCGTTAACATAACACACACAACCGCAGCGGTGCGCATGAACGGGGTGCGATCGTGGAATCACACAGAAACCGCTGCGAATTCGGCACCACATCAGTGTGAACCCGGGGCAGGACCGCTGGCACTGAAGAGGTTAATGATCAGACCCGCTGTCTATTCCCATGATATATTCTGTTCCTGGGTCACTCGGCTGATGACGCCATCCATCAAGAGACAGTTCAGGGCGCTCAATAATGTGAAAAGGTTAAAGGACTCGTCGGCGTCTCTGGGGAGGTCGCTGTTTGTGCGCAGGAGAGACGTGAGGGGCCCTTAATTGTGCTCCTTAAAGTCACGGGGAGACTGACCTTTAAATCAAAGGATACGTAAAGAAGAACGTCAGTCTGAATGGAAGACTGGATATCGCTGTAAGATGATGAGGAAAAGAGGTTCAAAGTATTGAGGTTTAATATCTTGCTGGGAAAGAGTTCTTTACTGTAAAAGCTGTAAATGGTGGTACGGGCTTCCACACAGGAGATGCTTCCAGCACACACGGGAGACTGCTTCAAAAATACTTGGAGGTTTTCCTAAAATATATGTAAATGGATACTTAGTGATATGAATAGATGGCAGAAGGTGGATTTGGGCATTTGTCTGACGGAAGGAAGTTCATCCTGTTAAAAGTGAATCATCTCTGAGCTGGCATCTCAGCCAAGGGAGTGGATGGTGACCCCTGGATGATCACTTGGCTCCAGAGAAGCCATAGTCCTTGGGTCAGTTCCTGACCAGCTTGACATTATGGGGTTCCCATCCACCTTGGGGTGTTCTCGCATTGTCTGCTGTATATTGTAAAGACACATATATGGTGCAGGAACTGTCCCCTTCTGAGTCACCCTTTGTCTCCTCCCTCTACTAACCTCCAAGCACCGTCCCTTAGTTGCAACTCCTACCCACCTCCAAGCACCGTCCCTTAGTTGCAACTCCTACCCACCTCCAAGCACCGTCCTTTGGTTGCACCCTCTACCCACCTCCAAGCACCGTCCCTTGGTTGCAACTCCTACCCACCTCCAAGCACTGTCCCTTGGTTGCACCCCCTACCCACCTCCAAGCAGCGTCCCTTGGTTGCACCCTCTACCCACCTCCAAGCACTGTCCCTTGGTTGCACCCTCTACCCACCTCCAAGCAGCGTCCCTTGGTTGCACCCCCTACCCACCTCCAAGCACACTCCCTTGGTTGCACCCTCTACCCACCTCCAAGCAGCGTCCCTTGGTTGCACCCTCTACCCACCTCCAAGCAGCATCCCTTGGTTGCACCCCCTACCCACCTCCAAGCAGCATCCCTTGGTTGCACCCCCTACCCACCTCCAAGCAGCATGCCTTGGTTGCACCCCCTACCCACCTCCAAGCAGCGTCCCTTGGTTGCACCCCCTACCCACCTCCAAGCAGCGTCCCTTGGTTGCACCCCCTACCCCCCTCCAAGCAGCGTCCCTTGGTTGCACCCCCTACCCACCTCCAAGCAGCGTCCCTTGGTTGCACCCCCTACCCACCTCCAAGCAGCGTCCCTTGGTTGCACCCCCTACCCCCCTCCAAGCAGCGTCCCTTGGTTGCACCCCCTACGCACCTCCAAGCAGCGTCCCTTGGTTGCACCACCTACCCACCTTCAAGCACCGTCCCTTGGTTGCACCACCTACCCACCTTCAAGCACCATCCCTTAGTTGCACCCCCTACCCACCTCCAAGCAGCATGCCTTGGTTGCACCCCCTACCCACCTCCAAGCAGCGTCCCTTGGTTGCACCCACTACCCACCTCCAAGCAGCGTCCCTTGGTTGCACCACCTACCCACCTTCAAGCACCGTCCCTTAGTTGCACCCCCTACCCACCTCCAAGCAGCGTCCCTTGGTTGCACCCCCTACCCACCTCCAAGCAGCGTCCCTTGGTTGCACCCCCTACCCACCTCCAAGCAGCGTCCCTTGGTTGCACCCCCTACCCCCCTCCAAGCAGCGTCCCTTGGTTGCACCCCCTACCCACCTCCAAGCAGCGTCCCTTGGTTGCACCACCTACCCACCTTCAAGCACCGTCCCTTGGTTGCACCCCCTACCCACCTCCAAGCACACTCCTTTGGTTGCACCACCTACCCACCTCCAAGCACCGTCCCTTGGTTGCACCCTCTACCCACCTCCAAGCAGCGTCCCTTGGTTGCACCCCCTACCCACCTCCAAGCAGCGTCCCTTGGTTGCACCCCCTACCCCCCTCCAAGCAGCGTCCCTTGGTTGCACCCCCTACCCACCTCCAAGCAGCGTCCCTTGGTTGCACCCCCTACCCACCTCCAAGCAGGGTCCCTTGGTTGCACCCCCTACCCACCTCCAAGCAGGGTCCCTTGGTTGCACCCCCTACCCACCTCCAAGCAGCGTCCCTTGGTTGCACCCCCTACCCCCCTCCAAGCAGCGTCCCTTGGTTGCACCCCCTACCCACCTCCAAGCAGCGTCCCTTGGTTGCACCACCTACCCACCTCCAAGCAGCAACAACGAAAGGCAGTAAAGATCCCCTCAGGCACCAACAATAGATTCCCCCCCCCCCCCAGCAACACTAGATGCTCCCATGACAATAGACACCCCACCACCAACAATGGACCTCCTGCAACAAAATACCACCCCAGCAACAAAAGACCCCCAGCAGCAAAAACAGATCTTCTAGCAACCAGCATCAATAGACCCCCCTCTCAACAGTAGATCCCTCCCACCAACAGACCCCCAGCAGCAACAACAGATCTTCTAGCAACCAACATCAATAAACCTCTCTCTCAACAGTAGATCCATCCCACAACAATAAACCCCCAGCAGCAACAACAGATCTTCCAGCAACCAGCATCAATAGACCTCCCTCTCAACAGTAGATCCCTTCCAGCAACAGCAGACCACCAGCAGCAACAACAGATCTTCTAGCAACCAGCATCAATAGACCTCCCTCTCAACATTAGATTCCGTCCAGCAAGAGTAGAACCCCATCAGCAACAACAGATCTTCCAGCAACCAGCATCAATAGACCTTCCTCTCAACAGTAGATCCCTCCCACCAACAAAAGACCCCATCAGCAACAACAGATCTTCCAGTAAACAGCATCAATAGACCTTCCTCTGAACAGTAGATCCCTCCCAGCAACAGTAGACCCCCATCGGAAACTAAAGATCTTCCAGCAACCAGCATCAATAGACCTCCCTCTCAACAATAGATCCCTCAAATCAACAATTGACCCCCATCAGCAACAACAAATCTTCTAGCAACCAGCATCAATAGTCCTCCCTCTCAACAGTAGATCCCTCCCAGCAACAACAACACATCTCCCAGCAAACAGCATCAATAGACCTCCCTCTCAACAGTAAATCCCTCCCAGCAACAATAGACCCCCAGCAGCAACAACAGATCTTTCAGCAACCAGCATCAATAGACCTCCCTCTCAACGGTACATCCCTCCCAACAACTACTGACCCCTGCATTCACTATATCCGCTATATCCACTGTACTAATGGCAATGGGGAGGAAGGGGCTAACATCTGGGAAGAGCAAAGGGTTAACTGTGTGCTGTTTTACTAGGGGGCTGTGTCTGTGTGCGTCACTGTAAGCACACTGCTTTGTATGACTGTGCTGTGCAGAGCCATGCAAAGCAGTGTGCAGGAGCTGACAGGAGAGAGAACTGTTTTGTCTACAGACAGTTTTCCCCACTGTCGGAAATGGTCGGCAATCACCGTGCGCCGGCGGGTAATTATCGGCCGCGACCCGGTGATTGACACTCGTGAATGACGGCGCGGGTAGGGCGCGCTTGCATGCCTCGCACACACCCCCTACCCGGAAATGCAAACTCGTATATATAAGTGATTTTGCACACCTGTGCCACCCTGTAGTAGTGCTTCTGCTATAGGGCGGATGGGAAGCGGTTAAGGATCACCTGCAAAACAAGTAAAGAAGCTCAAATCTCCACCTACTGGTTGAAAATAAAAACGTATAAAATGTATACGCAATATTTCATTATTTATATTTGCCAAAAAAAAAGAAAATATTAAATATTTTTTTTTTATATATACAAAAAATGTTAATTAAAAAGATATACATACACTATATATCACACACGCATTCTTTGTAAGAACAAGTGAATTAGGCAACCCATAGATGATTCGATTTTCTTTCCTTCCACCCATGGTGAACATCGCTTGATCCCCCCATTAACGTGTTAATGGGGGAATGCCTCCCCTAACGTGTTCTACCAGTAGGGGGGCCCGAGGAGCCTTCCTGGTTGGCAAAACACAGTATTTACTGCTAATGTCTATAGCCTCCTGCAGTAATCACATGCCAGAAATAGGTTCAGTCTCAACCGATGACCTGTAAAAAGGTGTCTCATTACCAAGGTGTCACACAAGAAACATCTCAAGACAGGTAAAAGCAAAGAGCTCGCTCAAGACCTTCACAACCTGAAGGGGTTAAACCAGCAATGGGCAAACTACGGCCCGTGGGCCGTATGCGGCCCGGCGGACCTTTTAATCCGGCCCGCGGAGCGTGGCAAACATTGGCTGTCAGGATGTAGGCGGGGCAGCGTGACGAACTCCTCTCCTCTCACAGTCCGCCCTGAAGACCAGAACGGCGCGGGAACACGGCGAGAGGAACGCGCGGAGCAAAGGTAAGTGAATTGACACAATATGGGGAATGAATTACTATAGGGGGGATGAATTACTATATGGGGGATGAATTACTATATGGGGGATGAATTACTATGGGCGATGAATTACTATATGGGGGATGAATTACTATAGGGGGGATGAATTACTATATGGGGGATGAATTACTATAGGGGGGATGAATTACTATAGGGGGGGATGAATTACTATATGGGGGATGAATTACTATATGGGGGATGAATTACTATGGGGGATGAATTACTATATGGGGGATGAATTACTATGGAGGATGAATTACTATATGGGGGATGAATTACTATGGGGGATCGTTTACTATATGGGGGATGAATTACTATATGGGGGATGAATTACTATGGGGGATGAATGACTATATGGGGGATGAATTACTATGGGGGATGAATTACTATATGGGGGATGAATTACTATAGGGGGGATGAATTACTATATGGGGGATGAATTACTATATGGGGGATGAATTACTATATGGGGGATGAATTACTATATGGGGGATGAATTACTATATGGGGGATTAATTACTATATGGGGGATGAATTACTATATGGGGGATGAATTACTATGGGGGATGAATTACTATATGGGGGATGAATTACTATATGGGGGATGAATTACTATAGGGGGGATGAATTACTATATGGGGGATGAATTACTATAGGGGGGATGAATTACTATATGGGGGATGAATTACTATAGGGGGGATGAATTACTATATGGGGGATGAATTACTATATGGGGGATGAATTACTATAGGGGGGATGAATTACTATATGGGGGATGAATTACTATATGGGGGATGAATTACTATGGGGGATGAATTACTATGGGGGATGAATTACTATGGGGGATGAATTACTATGGGGGATGAATTACTATATGGGGGATTAATTACTATGCTTACTATGGGGGAATATTACTATACTTACTATGGATGGCATGGTAGTGGCTGGGCCGGCCAGCAGCTAGTCCGGCCCCCGGGTCCAATATATGAACCCATTGCGGCCCTCAAGTCAAAAGGTTTGCCCACCCCTGGGTTAAACTGTTAGACATGCCTGTGCAGGGGCGGACTGACCATTTGGAAACTCGGGCACTGACCGAGGGCCCGGGGTAAGTAGGGAGCCCCATGAGATGCCCCTGATACCTTTTTCATAGGCTTTTTTGAGTTTGGGCAAGGACACAGGGGCCCTATGATCCCCTATTGCCTGGGGGCCCCATGAGTTGTCAGTCCACCCCTGCGCCTGTGAAATACTGGGAGAATATATTCTGGTCATATGAGACCAAAATGGAACTCTTTGGATGCCGTAATACACACCATATATGGAGGTCACATGGCATTACACATCACCCTCAAAACACCGTACCAACTGTGAAGCATGGAGGTGGGAGCATCATGGTGTGGGGCTGGTTTTCAGCATACGGTACTGGCAAACATCATGTAATTGACGGAAGGATGAATGGACAAATGTACCAAGACATTCTTGATAAAAATCTGCTGCCATCTACCAGGATGATGAAGATGAAACGAGGGCGGACATTTCAGCGAGACAATGACCCCAAACACAAAGCCAAGGAGACTCTCAATTGGTTTCAAAGAAAGAAAATAAATCTGCGAGAATGGCCCAGCCAATCACCTGACTTGAATCCAATAGAAAATCTATGGAAAGAACGAAAGATCTGAGTTCACAGAAGAGGCCCGCGGAACCTTCAAGATTTGAAGACTGTGTGGAAGAACGAGCCAAAATCACACCCGAGCCACGCATGCGTCTGGTTCCTCCGTACGGGAGGTGTCTTGAAGCTGTCATTACCAACAAAGGATTTTGTACCAAGTATTCAATACATTTCAGTTGGCGTGTTCAATACTCTTTCCCTGCGTCATTCCATTTTATTACAAATAATTACATTTCTGAACTCATTTGTTTTGGTGTCTTTGTATGTATGGATGGCACGGGTTGTTGTGAAAATTTCATGTCAATAGAACTTCCAGAAATATATTTACTGAGAAAAATAGTGACGTGTTTAATACAGCCAGCTATGAAGGCAGTGCAGCATGAATACAGAAGAGCGAACAATTGCTCGCTCAAACTTGCCTGATAATCGATTTCCATTTTTTTTTCACAAATAAAATTCTGTGTGCTATGGTGCAATCCTGACACCAAGAGGTGGAACTTGGAATAACAATTGTTTTCAACTTGGTACAGTTATTATTATTATACAGGATTTATATTATTATTATACAGGATTTATATATTATTATTATTATACATGATTTATATATTATTATTATTATTATTATACAGGATTTATATATTATTATTATACATGATTTATATATTATTATTATTATACATGATTTATATATTATTATTATTATACAGGATTTATATATTATTATTATTATTATACATGATTTATATATTATTATTATTATTATTATTATACAGGATTTATATTAATATTATTTTACAGGATTTATATTATTATTATTATTATTAGGATTTATATTATTATTATTATTATACAGGATTTATATTATTATTATTATACAGGATTTATATTATTATTATTATTATTATACAGGATTTATATTATTATTATTATACAGGATTTATATTATTATTATTATTATTATACAGGATTTATATTATTATTATTATACAGGATTTATATTATTATTATTATTATACAGGATTTATATTATTATTATTATACAGGATTTATATTATTATTATTATACAGGATTTATATTATTATTATTATTATACAGGATTTATATTATTATTATTATACAGGATTTATATTATTATTATACAGGATTTATATTATTATTATACAGGATTTATGGTGCCAACAGTTTGCTCAGCGCTTTACAATATAATGGGAGACAATACAGCAACAATACAGTTCAATACAAGAGGGTTAGGAGGGCCCTGATCCTGGGAGCTTACAATCTAAGAGGGAGGGGCTGGTGGTACAAAAGGTAATAACTGTGGGGGATGGACTGGTTGGAAGAGTAGAAGATTCCATTATTAGCTGAGGGCAGGATAGGCTTCCCTGAAGAGATCGGTTTTCAGAGATCGCCTAAAAGCGAGCAGAGTAGGCGATAGTCTGATAAATTGGGGTAGAGAGTTCCAGAGGATGGGGGAAGCTCTGGAGAAGTCCTGGAGACGAGCATGGGAGGAGGAGACAAGGGAGCTAGAGAGCAGGAGGTCACAGGAGGAGTGGAGAGGACGGTTTGGGTGATATTTAGAGACAAGATCGGTGATGTAATTTGGGGCGGAGTTATAAATGGTTTTATATGTGATTGTTAATGACAATACAGTTGTGCTCAAAGCAGGGGCGGACTGACAACTCATGGGGCCCCCGGGCAATAGGGGATCATGGGGCCCCTGTGTCCTTGCCCAAACTCAAAAAAGCCTATGAAAAAGGTACCAGGGGCATCTCATGGGGCCCCCTACTGACCCCGGGCCCTTGGGCAGTGCCCGAGTTTCCAAATGGTCAGTCCGCCCCTGACTCCAAGGTTTGCTCTCCCCCCCCCCTTGGAGAATTGGTAATATACAGGATGGACCATATTTAAAGAACACACAAGTGAGCCGGCAAAACCCATTTCTTGTATTTCTTGCGGGATTCCTATTCTGTAACTGCCAGGAGCGGACTGACCATTTGGAAACTCGGGCACTGCCCGAGGGCCCGGGGTCAGTAGGGGGCCCCATGAGATGCCCCTGGTACCTTTTTCATAGGCTTTTTTTGAGTTTGGGTAAGGACACAGGGGTCCCATGATCCCCTATTGCCCAGGGGCCCCATGAGTTGTCAGTCCGCCCCTGGTAACTGGAGGTGATACCAGAATGGCCCAATCATAAAAGAAAACATGGCAACAAGTCAACCAATGAAATGGCCCCCCCCTGTTCAATAGTCTGCATCCCCTTAGTTCTTAAACCTGTGTAGCGCCCCCTGTAGCATCAATGACAGAGGTCAGCCTTCTGTAATAGTTGTCTATGGGGCCCCTGAATTCTTGCCAGTGGTAGAGATGCCCATTCATCTCGGCAAAATGCCTGCAGGGAATGCAAAGTCTTTGGTCGTCTTGCATGAACTGCATGTTTGAGATTTCCCCAGAGCGACTTGATGATCCTAGATTGTAAGCTCCCAGGATCAGGCCCTCCTATCCCTCTTGTATTGAACTGTATTGTTGCTGTATTGTCTCCCGTTATATTGTAAAGCGCTGAGCAAACTGTTGGCGCCATAAATCCTGTATAATAATAATATATAAATCCTGTATAATAATAATAATATGAAGGTCAGGAGACTGTGATGGCCTCTCCAGAACCTTCACCTTTTTCTGTTGTAACCACTGGAGGGTCAACTTGGCCTTGTGCTTGATGTCATTGTCGTGCTGGAAAGTCCAAGAGCGTCCCATGCGCAGCTTTCCTGCAGAAGAATGCAAATTGTCTGCCAGTATGTTCTGATAACCATCTTATCATCAATTTTCACAACATTCCCCATGTCTTTAGAGCTCACACAATACCAAAACATCAGTGAGCCACCACCATGCTTCACAGTGGGGTTGGTATTCTTATCGCTATAGAGCTTGTTGTCCTCTCTCCAAACATTGTGCTTATGGTTGTGACCATAAAGCTCTATTTTGGTCTCGTCATTCCAGATTGCAGTGTGCCAGAAGCTGAGGCGTGTCAAGGTGTTGTCGGGCATATTGTAACTTTTTGCGGCATTGGTGCAGTAAAGGCTTTCGTTTTGGCAACTCGACCATGCAGCTCATTTTTGTACAAATGTCATCGTATTGTGCTTCTTGAAACAACCACACCATCATTTTCCAGAGGAGCCTGTATTTCCCCTGATCTTTTTCTTTGTATCCGGAACAATTCTTCTGGCAGTTGTGGCTACAATCTTTCTTGGTTTACCTGACCTTGACTTGGCATCAAGAGATTCTTGAATTTTTCACTTCTTAGTGATTGAACAGTACTGACTGGCATATTCAAGGCTTTGGATATCTTTTCAGATCCTTTTCCATCTTTATACAGTTCTATCACCTTGTTACGCAGGTCTTCTGACAGTTCTTTTCTGCTCCCCATGGCTCAGTATCTAGCCTGCTCAGTGCATCCATGCGAGAGCTAACTAACTCATTGACTATTATACACTAATTGAAATTTAAAAAGCCACAGATGTGGGCGATTAAACTTTAATTGCAATTTTACCCATGTGTGTCACCTTGTGTGTCTGTACCAAGGCCAAACATTCCATGGGGCGGAGACTTCTGATCCAGGGGGTGGAGACTTCTGATCCGGGCCATTTGGGGGATTTCTGTTATCATTAGGATTTTAAAAGGAGCCAAACAACTATGTGATTATAAATGGCTTCATATCATCACTATGATTAAATAAAAGACAGTTTTTTGGCATGATCAGTCAGATTTTCAGTATCAATTTCCCAGTTCAGTTTTGGGCTCCAATTCACAAAAAGAACATTGGGGAACTGGAGGAAGTACAGAGAAGGGGAACCAAACTGATAAGATGCATGGAGGAGATCAGCTATGAGGAAAGATTAGAGGAACTGAATGTATTCTCTACTGAGAAGAGGAGATTAAGGGGGGATATGATCTCCATGTATAATACATAAGGGGGGATATGATCTCCATGTATAATACATAAGGGGGGATATGATCTCCATGTATAATACATAAGGGGGGATATGATCTCCATGTATAATACATAAGGGGGGATATGATCTCCATGTATAATACATAAGGGGGGATATGATCACCATGTATAATACATAAGGGGGGATATGATCTCCATATATAATACATAAGGGGGGGATATGATCTCCATGTATAATACATAAGGGGGGATATGATCACCATGTATAATACATAAGGGGGGATATGATCTCCATGTATAATACATAAGGGGGATATGATCTCCATGTATAATACATAAGGGGGGATATGATCTCCATGTATAATACATAAGGGGGATATGATCACCATGTATAATACATAAGGGGGGATATGATCTCCATGTATAATACATAAGGGGGGATATGATCTCCATGTATAATACATAAGGGGGGATATGATCACCATGTATAATACATAAGGGGGGATATGATCTCCATGTATAATACATAAGGAGGGATATGATCACCATGTATAATACATAAGGGGGATATGATCACCATGTATAATACATAAGGGGGGATATGATCTCCATGTATAATACATAAGGGGGATATGATCTCCATGTATAATACATAAGGGGGGGGATATGATCTCCATGTATAATACATAAGGGGGGATATGATCACCATGTATAATACATAAGGGGGATATGATCTCCATGTATAATACATAAGGAGGGATATGATCACCATGTATAATACATAAGGGGGGATATGATCTCCATGTATAATACATAAGGGGGATATGATCTCCATGTATAATACATAAGGAGGGATATGATCACCATGTATAATACATAAGGGGGGATATGATCTCCATGTATAATACATAAGGGGGATATGATCTCCATGTATAATACATAAGGGGGGGGATATGATCTCCATGTATAATACATAAGGGGGGATATGATCTCCATGTATAATACATAAGGGGGGGATATGATCACCATGTATAATACATAAGGGGGGATATGATCTCCATGTATAATATATAAGGGGGATATGATCACCATGTATAATACATAAGGGGGGGATATGATCTCCATGTATAATACATAAGGAGGGATATGATCACCATGTATAATACATAAGGGGGGATATGATCTCCATGTATAATACATAAGGGGGATATGATCTCCATGTATAATACATAAGGGGGATATGATCACCATGTATAATACATAAGGGGGGATATGATCTCCATGTATAATACATAAGGGGGATATGATCTCCATGTATAATACATAAGGGGGGGGATATGATCTCCATGTATAATACATAAGGGGGGATATGATCTCCATGTATAATACATAAGGGGGGGATATGATCACCATGTATAATACATAAGGGGGGATATGATCTCCATGTATAATACATAAGGGGGGATATGATCTCCATGTATAATACATAAGGGGGGGATATGATCTCCATGTATAATATATAAGGGGGATATGATCACCATGTATAATACATAAGGGGGGATATGATCTCCATGTATAATATATAAGGGGGATATGATCACCATGTATAATACATAAGGGGGGGATATGATCTCCATGTATAATACATAAGGGGGGATATGATCTCCATGTATAATATATAAGGGGGATATGATCTCCATGTATAATACATAAGGGGGGATATGATCTTCATGTATAATACATAAGGGGGGATATGATCTCCATGTATAATATATAAGGGGGATATGATCACCATGTATAATACATAAGGGGGGGATATGATCTCCATGTATAATACATAAGGGGGGATATGATCTCCATGTATAATACATAAGGGGGGATATGATCTCCATGTATAATACATAAGGGGGGATATGATCTCTATGTATAATACATAAGGGGGGATATGATCTCCATGTATAATACATAAGGGGGGGATATGATCTCCATGTATAATACATAAGGGGGGATATGATCTCCATGTATAATACATAAGGGGGATATGATCTTCATGTATAATACATAAGGGGGGATATGATCTCCATGTATAATACATAAGGGGGGGATATGATCTCCATGTATAATACATAAGGGGGGATATGATCTCCATGTATAATACATAAGGGGGGATATGATCTCTATGTATAATACATAAGGGGGGATATGATCTCCATGTATAATACATAAGGGGGGATATGATCTCCATGTATAATACATAAGGGGGGATATGATCTCCATGTATAATACATAAGGGGGGATATGATCTCCATGTATAATACATAAGGGGGGGGGATATGATCTCCATGTATAATACATAAGGGGGGGATATGATCTCCATGTATAATACATAAGGGGGGATATGATCTCCATGTATAATACATAAGGGGGGATATGATCTCCATGTATAAATACATCAGTGGTTCATATAGTGAACTCGGTGTAGTTATTCCCCCTGAGGTCATCACAGAGGACAAGGGGGCGCTCTTTACGTCTGGAGGAAAAGAAATGTAATCTCCAAACATGGAAAGGTTTCTTCACAGTAAGAGCTGTGAGAATGTGGAATAGACTCCCTCAAGAGTTGGTTGTGGCCAGCTCAGTGGATTGCTGTAGGAAAGTCCTGGATTCTTTCTTGGATACACAGAATATAACTGGATATACAATTTATAGGGAAAGTTGATCCAGGGAATATCCAATTGCCTCTCGGGGGATCAGGAAGGAATGTTTCCCAGCAGGAGCAGATTGGATCGTGCTTTGCTGGGTTTTTTGTCTTCCTCTGGATTAACTGTGGGTGTAGGATTATAACTTTTTTTTGGTTGAACTGGATGGACTTTTGTCTTTTTTTCAGCCAGACTAACTATGTAATTATGTAATCAATGCTGAAATGTCACCATTTCTGCCGGGGTATACAAACTTTTGAGCACAACAGTACATTGCAACTGTTTTTGTTCGAATGTGAATGCCCGGGTTCACATTGATGCGGTGCGGAATTTGCATCAATTTCAGTGCGAATTCCGCAACACATCAGAATCGCACCCCGTTCATGCGAACCGCTGCGGGTGTGTATGTTAAGTTAACAACACCCTGACAGCAGTCTGCAAAATGCGGTGAGATTTGCAGAATCGGATCCCATAGGTGTGAATACCCGTGCGATCCAATTCTAGTGTGAAACAAAAAAAGGGTCCTGCACCTTTTTAGTGCGGGGGCGGTGCGAATAGAGCCTTACAAAACGTACGGCTCCAATCGCACCGCACACACATCGCATGTGATCTGTACAGGAATGCGGTGAAGTTCCTGTGTGAATCACATGCGATATACCGCACCGCACATATGTGAATCCGGGCTAAAATCTGATTTAGCAAAATATATGCTGGGGACGGGCTGACCACTAAAAGCATAAAAAAAGGCATGCTCCAGTAAAAACGGAAAATTGGGGCTTGAGATGCCTCCCTCCTGTAGTGATGTTGGGTCGGAGGATTGAACCAAAGCATGCAACTGGGGACTGCCAAACTGTTAACTGAGGCTGCAGCAAGGAGCAAAGCAGGGGCGGACTGACTATTTGGAAACTCGGGCACTGCCCAAGGGCCCGGGGTCAGTAGGGGGCCCCATGAGATGTCCCTGGTACCTTTTTCATAGGCTTTTTTGAGTTAGGGCAAAGAGACAGGGGCCCCATGATCCCCTATTGCCCGGGGGCCCCATGAGTTGTCAGTCCGCCCCTGGAGCAAAGATAGGAAGGAGAGGTCATTTAATTCTACTTAAAGCGGAGTTCCACCCAAAAGTGGAAGTTCTGCTTTTCTGCTTCCTCCCCCCTCCGCTTCCACATTTGGCACCTTTTGATGGGGGGTGGGGGGGGGTGTTCGGGGGGGAGCAGGTACCTGGTTTTGAAAGGAACCCTCTCCCACTTCCAGCTGAGTTCACCGTGGCAAACTGAGCCAGAAGTTGGGCCCCCCCTTCCAAGGTCTCAGAAGACGGCAGCCCATTCACAAAGTGCAGTGCGCTTGGCGAATGCACAGTTGGAACCCGGCGGTGAAGCTGCAAGGCTTCACTGCCAGTTTCCCTTAGTCAAGATGGCAGCGTCAGCATGCGGCAGTCGATTCCAGAATCAGCTCGGGGTGAGGACACTGCTGGATCCCTGGACAGGTATGTACCCTAATATTAAAAGTCAGCAGCCACAGTATTAGGAAGCTGCTGCCTTATTCATTTTTTTGGGGGAAGTAACAGGGACCGGAACTCCGCTTTAGATATGTCTTATCAACCCTTTTGTAGTTCTCAGCCCCCTCCAAATCTCCAAATTTCTTTTCTATATCCGGTTTCACCAGACCCCGCATTCACTATATCCCCTCTCCCCGGACCCCACATTCCCTATATCCGCTCTCCCCGGACCCCGCATTCACTATATCCGCTCTCCCCGGACCCTGCATTCACTATATCCGCTCTCCCCGGACTCCACATTCACTATATCCGCTCTCCCCAGACCCCGCATTCACCATATCCGGTCTCCCCGGACCCCGCATTCACTATATCTGCTCTCCCCGGACCCCACATTCACTATATCTGCTCTCCCCAGACCCCGCATTCACTATATCTGGTCTCCCCAGACCCCGCATTCACTATATCCGCTCTCCCCGGACCCCGCATTCACTATATCCGCTCTCCCCGGACCCCGCATTCACTATATCCGCTCTCCCCGGACCCTGCATTCACTATATCAGCTCTCCCCGGACCCTGCATTCACTATATCCGCTCTCCCCGGACTCCACATTCACTATATCCGCTCTCCCCAGACCCCGCATTCACTATATCCGCTCTCCCCGGACCCCGCATTCACTATATCCGCTCTCCCCGGACCCCGCATTCACTATATCTGGTATCCCCGGACCCTGCATTCACTATATCCACTCTCCCCGGACCCTGTATTCACTATATCCGCTCTCCCCGAACCCTGCATTCACTATATCTGGTCTCCCTGGACCCTGCATTCACTATATCCGGTCTCCCTGGACCCTGCATTCACTATATCTGGTCTCCCCAGACCCTGCATTCACTATATCCGCTCTCCCCGGACCCCGCATTCACTATATCTGCTCTCCCCGGACCCTACATTCACTATATCCGCTCTCCCCGGACCCCGCATTCACTATATCCGGTCTACCCAGACCCCGCATTCACTATATCTGCTCTCCCCGGACCCTACATTCACTATATCCGCTCTCCCCGGACCCCGCATTCACTATATCTGCTCTCCCTGGACCCCGCATTCACTATATCTGCTCTCCCTGGACCCCGCATTCACTATATCCGCTCTCCCTGGACCCCGCATTCACTATATCCGCTCTCCCTGGACCCCGCATTCACTATATCCGGTCTCCCCGGACCCCGCATTCACTATATCCGCTCTCCCTGGACCCTGCATTCACTATATCCGCTCTCCCCGGACCCCCCGGACCCTGCATTCACTATATCTGGTCTCCCCTGACTCCGCATCCACTATATCCGCTCTCCCCGGACCCCCCGGACCCCGCATTCACTATATCCGCTCTCCTCGGACCCCGCATTCACTATATCCGCTCTCCCCGGACCCCGCATTCACTATATCCGCTCTCCCCGGACCCCGCATTCACTATATCCGCTCTCCCCGGACCCCGCATTCACTATATCCGCTCTCCCCGGACCCCGCATTCACTATATCCGCTCTTCCCGGACCCCGCATTCACTATATCCGCTCTCCCCGGACCCCGCATTCACTATATCTGGTCTCCCAGGACCCTGCATTCCCTATATCCGCTCTCCCTGGACCCTGCATTCACTATATCCGCTCTCCCCGGACCCCGCATTTACTATATCCGCTCTCCCTGGACCCTGCATTCACTATATCCGCTCTCCCCGGACCCCGCATTCACTATATCCGCTCTCCCCGGACCCTGCATTCACTATATCTGGTCTCCGAGGACCCCGCATTCACTATATCCGCTCTCCCCGGACCCCGCATTCACTATATCCGGTCTCCCCGGACCCCGCATTCACTATATCCGGTCTCCCCGGACCCCGCATTCACTATATCCGCTCTCCCCGGACCCCGCATTCACTATATCCGCTCTCCCCGGACCCCGCATTCACTATATCCGCTCTCCCCGGACCCCGCATTCACTATATCCGCTCTCCCCGGACCCCGCATTCACTATATCCGCTCTCCCCGGACCCTGCATTCACTATATCTGGTCTCCCAGGACCCTGCATTCCCTATATCCGCTCTCCCTGGACCCTGCATTCACTATATCCGCTCTCCCCGGACCCCGCATTTACTATATCCGCTCTCCCTGGACCCTGCATTCACTATATCCGCTCTCCCCGGACCCCGCATTCACTATATCCGCTCTCCCCGGACCCTGCATTCACTATATCTGGTCTCCGAGGACCCCGCATTCACTATATCCGCTCTCCCCGGACCCCGCATTCACTATATCTGGTCTCCCCGGACCCCGCATTCACTATATCCGGTCTCCCCGGACCCCGCATTCACTATATCCGCTCTCCCTGGACCCCGCATTCACTATATCCGGTCTCCCCGGACCCCGCATTCACTATATCCGCTCTCCCCGGACCCTGCATTCACTATATCTGGTCTCCCAGGACCCCGCATTCACTATATCCGCTCTCCCCGGACCCCGCATTCACTATATCTGGTCTCCCCGGACCCCGCATTCACTATATCCGGTCTCCCCGGACCCCGCATTCACTATATCTGGTCTCCCCGGACCCCGCATTCACTATATGCTCCCTCCCCGGACCCCGCATTCACTATATCCGGTCTCCCCGGACCCCGCATTCACTATATCTGGTCTCCCCGGACCCCGCATTCACTATATGCTCCCTCCCCGGACCCCGCATTCACTATATCCGGTCTCCCCGGACCCTGCACTCACTATATCTGGTCTCCCTGGACCCCACATTCACTATATCAGCTCTCCCCGGACCCCGCATTCACTATATCTGGTCTCCCCCGGACCCTGCATTCACTATATGAGCTCTCCCCGGACCCCGCATTCACTATTTCCGCTCTCCCCGGACCCTGCATTCACTATATCTGGTCTCCCACAGTACACAGAACATAGAAATGCAATTATTTTAGCATATATAAACTGCTAAATCTCTTTTCTCATCTGCAGTATGTAGCAGTCTTGTGACTTCTATCAGTGTCCAACAGAGCACTGGTTAAAGCTTGTAGGAGAAGTTTTCATTCTGCTCTAGGAGGATGCAGAACCCCTGACCTTGTTCTGGACAGTACTGATTGTTCCTGTGCAGATCACATGCATTCTCCCATGAAAAAAAAACTCTCTAGCAATACACACCAAACTGAGCATGTGCAGAGTGACTCTTAGAGCTCTGTACTATCAGCAGATGTATGGGGGGGGGGCAGTAGAAGAAGGGGAGGATCAGAGAAGACAGGATAAAACAGCCTTTTTAGGGTCCTTTCACCTTTCACGCAGTATATAGCAGTCGTGTGTCTTCTATCAGTGTCCAGCAGAGCACTGGTTAATCTTGTAGTATTGAGTTTTCATTCTGCTCTAGAAAGATGCAGAACCCCTGACCTCGGTCTGGACAGTGCTGATTGGCCCTGTACAGATCACATACACTCTCCCAAGAAAAAAAAAAACCTCTCTAGCAAAACACACCAAACTGAGCATGTGCAGAGTGACTTCACACAATATGTCTTATTGGGAGATAAGATGGAGACACTAGAAGAAGGGGAGGATCATAGAAGACAGGATCAAACAGTCTTTTTACACAATGCTGAGCATTAACCCCTTAGGCCCCACAGTGAGTATAACAAGCATGCTTTACTGCATCTACAGACTGATTGTACTGTTGGGGGGTTAGGAACACTTTAACCTCAGATTGCATCCTGTAGTTCCAAAAATGTCCGTTAGATGGGGCTAGATGAATGAGAAACAATGTACTTGTCTCCTTGCTGCCTCTGGAATCAAATCTCTCTGTACAGGTGACCCCATTGGATGTGATTCTGCTGCCAAACTTGCTGTGCTCCTGTATGCCCAGTTCTAAAAGATCTGCTTGTATGACAACCCTGGTGACCTTAAAGGGCAACTCTACATTTGTGGGAGAAAATATAGCAAATATAAATGATAGCGACATTAAACCCCAAAGCAAACATTTATCATATTGCAGCTTACCAACCCACATGGAAGAAAAATATATCTGTAAAATATTCTTCCCAAATATATTGCCATATATTTGAAATGCTATAATTTTGGCCATATTCAATATATTTCAAAATATATTTCAATAAATATATAAATCCCTCCTATTGTAAGCTCCCAGGATCAGGGCCCTCCTATCCCTCTTGTATTGAACTGTATTGTTGCTGTATTGTCTCCCGTTATATTGTAAAGTGCTGAGCAAACTGTTGGCGCCATAAATCCTGTATAATAATAATATATAAATCCTGTATAATAATAATAATATATAAATCCTGTATAATAATAATAATAATATATAAATCCTGTATAATAATAATAATAATAATATAAATCCTGTATAATAATAATAATAATAATATAAATCCTGTATTATAATAATAATAATATAAATCCTGTATAATAATAATAATAATATAAATCCTGTATAATAATAATAATATATAAATCCTGTATAATAATAATAATAATATAAATCCTGTATAATAATAATAATAATAATAATAATAATAATAATAATAATATACATATACAGTATGTTGAAATGCGTTTTTATTACAAACTATATAAAAAAAATTTTTTAAAATACTTTTCAAATATACTGTATGTCTTTAAAAATACAAATCTACATTTTTGGAATGCATTTACAAATATGTGTAGAAATATACGTTAAAATGACATTTTAATATGTTAAAAAAAATCTGAAGAATATATTTAAAAAAATATATTTTTAAAAATATATATTTCTTTTAAATATATTCTTCAGAATTTTTTTTACATATATAAAAAATTCATTTTAAAGTATATTTTTACATATATTTGTAAATGCATTCCAAAAATGTAGAAAAGATGAAGGAGGAGGAGGAGAAGGAGGAGGAGGAGGAGGAGAAGGAGAAGGAGGAGGAGGAGGAGGAGAAGGAGGAGTAGGAGAAGAAGTAGGAGGAGAAGAAGGAAGAGGAGAAGGAGGAGGAGGAGGAGGAGGAGAAGGAGAAGGAGGAGGAGGAGGAGAAGGAGGAGGAGGAGAAGGAGAAGGAGAAGGAGAAGGAGGAGGAGGAGAAGGAAAAGAAGAAGAAGGAGGATGTGGAGAAGGAGGAGAAGGAGAAGGAGGAGGAGGAGGAGAAGAAGAAGGAGAAGAAGGAGAAGGAGGAGGAGAAGGAGGAGGAGGAGAAGGAGAAGGAGGAGGAGAAGGAGAAGGAGGAGAAGGAGGAGGAGGAGAAGGAGAAGGAGGAGGAGGAGGAGAAAGAGGAGGAGGAGAAGGAGGAGAAGAAGGAGAAGGAGGAGGAGGAGAAGGAGAAGGAGGAGAAGGAGAAGGAGGAGAAGGAGGAGGAGAAGGAGGAGAAGGAGGAGGAGAAGGAGAAGGAGGAGGAGGAGGAGGAGGAGGAGAAGGAAAAGAAGAAGAAGGAGGAGGTGGAGAAGGAGGAGAAGGAGAAGGAGGAGGAGAAGAAGAAGGAGAAGAAGGAGGAGGAGGAGAAGGAGGAGGAGGAAAAGAAGGAGAAGGAGGAGGAGGAGAAAGAGGAGGAGGAGAAGGAGGAGAAGGAGGAGGAGGAGGAGAAGGAGAAGGAGGAGAAGGAGAAGGAGGAGGAGGAGGAGAAGGAGGAGAAGGAGAAGGAGGAGGAGAAGGAGGGAGGAGGAGAAGGAGAAGGAGAAGGAGAAGGAGAAGGAGGAGAAGGAGAAGGAGGAGAAGGAGGAGGAGAAGAAGGAGAAAGAGAAGGAGGCGGAGAAGGGGAAGGAGGAGAAGGGGGAGGAGGAGGAGGAGAAGGAGGAGAAGGAGAAGGAGGAGATGGAGAAGAAGAAGGAGGAGAAGGAGGAGGAGGAGAAGAAGAAGGAGGAGAAGGAGGAGGAGGAGAAGAAGAAGGAGAAGGAGGAGGAGGAGAAGGAGAAGGAGGAGAAGGAGGAGAAAGAAAAGAAATACAAATGGATACATTGTTGCAACCGCAATACTTTTTCATGTCAAATATAATAGCGGAGCTCTCTGCATTGGTGGTAACGTCGGCCTATTGAACGACCGATTTTTCTTTTTTTTAAAAAATGGCCGTTTTCGACCCGTCTATGGCCTGCATAAGTCTTGTTTTCCAACCAAACAAGCTCTTCTGTAGAATGTAGCAGTTACAAGAATGAGACAGGTGCAATGCTTTGGCCAATCACAGCACATGATGATGTCACAAGGGGGGTGGGGTCACCTGGTTGATACCACTGGGTGGCCCCGCCCCTTAGATATTTAAGAACTGTCAGGCCGGCACAGCTGTCAGATGGCCAAGAGCGGCGCTCTTTTTTTTTCTTTTTTTGGGGCGGCGGTGGCTGGCGGCAGGCATCGTGATTGATGTTGGATCTACTTCAGGAGGGCATTTTTTATTTTTGTTTTTAATAAAGGACTTTACTTTCATTACTCCAAAGACATGCTGGGAGGTGAATTGGATTCTGTATAAATTGTCCCTAGTATGCGTATGTATGAATGTGAGTTAGGGACCTTAGATTGTACACCCCTTGAGGGTTAGGGACCTTAGACTGTATGCCCCTTGAGGGTTAGGGACCTTAGATTGTACGCCCCTTGAGGGTTAGGGACCTTAGATTGTACGCCCCTTGAGGGTTAGGGACCTTAGACTGTACGCCCCTTGAGGGTTAGGGACCTTAGATTGTATGCCCCTTGAGGGTCAGGGACCTTAGACTGTACGCCCCTTGAGGGTTAGGGACCTTAGATTGTACACCTTTGAGGGTTAGGGACCTTAGATTGTACGCCCCTTGAGGGTTAGGGACCTTAGATTGTACGCCCCCTGAGGGTTAGGGACCTTAGATTGTACGCCCCTTGAGGGTTAGGGACCTTAGATTGTACGCCCCATGAGGGTTAGGGGCCTTAGATTGTACGCCCCTTGAGGGTTAGGGACCTTAGATTGTACTCCCCTTGAGGGTTAGGGACCTTAGATTGTACACCCCTTGAGGGTCAGGGACGTTAGATTGTACGCCCCTTGAGGGTTAAGGACCTTAGATTGTACGCCCCTTGAGGGTCAGGGACCTTAGATTGTACGCCCCTTGAGGGTTAGGGACCTTAGATTGTACGCCCCTTGAGGGTCAGGGACCTTAGATTGTTCGCCCCTTGAGGGTCAGGGACCTTAGATTGTACGCCCCTTGAGGGTCAGGGACCTTAGATTGTACTCCCCTTGAGGGTTAGGGACCTTAGATTGTACGCCCCTTGAGGGTTAGGGACCTTAGACTGTACGCCCCTTGAGGGTTAGGGACCTTAGATTGTACACCCCTTGAGGGTTAGGGACCTTAGACTGTACGCCCCTTGAGGGTCAGGGACCTTAGATTGTACTCCCCTTGAGGGTTAGGGACCTTAGATTGTACGCCCCTTGAGGGTTAGGGACCTTAGATTGTACGCCCCTTGAAGGTTAGGGACCTTAGATTGTACGCCCCTTGAGGGTTAGGGACTGATGTGAATGTACAATATATGTAAAGTGCGGCGTAAATTGATGGCGATATATAAGTACCTGAAATAAATAAATAATAAATAATTTTTTTATTCTACACTTTTTTTTGTGAACAAGTAGTGGTACTATGTACCCCATTCTCATTCACATGAGGGGGGGGGCTGGATCTGGGTTCCTTCCCTCGTTTAAGGGGGCTTCCAGATCTGATAGCCCCCGCCCGCAGACCCCCAAAACCATCTGTCAAAGTTGTGGGGAAGAAAATACTTTTCATATATTTTGTGATAAAAATGCATTTCAACATGCAGTGTATATATATATATATTGAATATGGCCAAAATTGTAGCATTTCAAATATATTTTTCTTCCATATGGGAATGCAGTAAAAAAAAAACTAGCACATGCTGCATTTTTTCTGCACTAAATTGCACTGGATTGCATTTTTGCCCTCGATTTGTGATGGCTGTTAGGAGCCATCACCTTCCGGCGTCCTAACAACCATTGGCTCATCCCCGCTGTCAACCAGGAAACTTTAGTTTAAAAAAAATGCATCAAAAGCTCACAAAAAATGCATCAAAAACACATGTAAACGGGCATGCAGAAAGGCATCTGGAACGCATTTGGAGTGCGTTTCTGTGGTGAGAAAGGAAAATTTTTTTACTGCGTTTTTCATGGGTTTTTAGCAAGGTAAAAAAAACGCATCAGTGTTAAAGGGCCCTTACTGCGTTTTTTTTCAATGTATCAATATGAAAAGGTTTTTTTTTTAGTTGGTTTTCTTTTTGTTTTTTTTAAGAATTGCTCTGTAGTTGTGATCTGCCCTGCCCGGGTGTGTGGGGGCGCCGCCAGAAAACATGGCGCTTGCGCTGATGACAGAGCCTCATACAATGAAGCGGCACAAACGCTTGGCTGCCGGTGAAAGGATTTCCATCACTGAGCATCTGATTTTTCTGATCTACTTTGCACAGCCGGAGCTCACAAGCTGTCATCGCTGGACGCACAGATGCCGCTGACAGATTAACAGCCGAGCCATGTGACCAGGAAATACGCACTTCGCTTCTTTTTGTTACATCGGGGAACATTTCTACTTCACTTATTAAAGGGAACTCAGAAACCCGAAAAGAAAAAGTTCTGCTCCAAAAACTACAGCAACCGTTGCCTGCGGGATCCGGTCCGTTCTTGCATGAATCAGTGTCCTCCATGACATGTGCCTATTTAACCGCTTGCCCTCTGGAAGGTTTTACCCCCCTCATGACCAGGGCATTATTTGCTCCTCCACACTGTGCTACTTTAACCAGGGGCGGATTGACAACTCATGGGGCCCCCAGGCAACAGGGGATCATGGGGCCCCTGTATCCTTACCCAAACTCAAAAAAGCCTATGAAAAAGGTACCAGGGGCATCTCATGGGGCCCCCTACTGACCCCGGGCCCTCGGGCAGTGCCCGAATTTCCAAATGGTCGGTCCACCCCTGACTTTAACTGAAAATTGCGCAGTCATGCAACATTGTACCATCAAATTATATAATTTTTTTTTTGCACAAATACAGCTATCTTTTGGTGGTATTTGAACTCCACTGGGGTTTTTTTATTTTTTATTATATAAATGTATTTATTTATTTATTTCAGGTACTTATATATCGCCACCAATGTACACAGCACTTTACATATATATTGTACATTCACATCAGTCCCCGCCCCTGAGGAGTGTACAATCTAAGGTCCCCAACCCTCAAGGGGTGTACAATCTAAGGTCCCTCACCCTCAAGGGGTGTACAATCTAAGGTCCCTAACCCTCAAGGGGCGTACAATCTAAGGTCCCTAACCCTCAAGGGGCGTACAATCTAAGGTCCCTAACCCTCAAGGGGCGTACAATCTATGGTCCCTAACCCTCAAGGGGCGTACAATCTAAGGTCCCTAACCCTCAAGGGGCGTACAATCTAAGGTCCCTAACCCTCAAGGGGCGTACAATCTAACGTCCCTAACCCTCAAGGGGCGTACAATCTAAGGTCCCTAACCCTCAAGGGGCGTACAATCTAAGGTCCCTAACCCTCAAGGAGCGTACAATCTAAGGTCCCTAACCCTCAAGGGGCGTACAATCTAAGGTCCCTAACCCTCAAGGGGCGTACAATCTAAGGTCCCCAACCCTCAAGGGGCGTACAATCTAAGGTCCCTAACCCTCAAGGGGCGTACAATCTAAGGTCCCCAACCCTCAAGGGGCGTACAATCTAAGGGCCCTGACCCTCAAGGGGTGTACAATCTAAGGTCCCTAACCCTCAAGGGGGTACAATCTAAGGTCCCTAACCCTCAAGGGGCGTACAATCTAAGGTCCCTAACCCTCAAGGGACGTACAATCTAAGGTCCCTAACTCCCATTCATACATACACATACTAGGGACAGTTTAGACAGGAGCCAATTCACCTACCAGCATGTCTTTGGAGTGTGGGAGGAAACCCACGCAGGCACAGGGAGAACATACAAACTCCAGGCAGGTGGTGCCATGGTTGGGATTTGAACCAGTGACCCGAGTACTGCCAGGCGGAAGCGCTAACCATTTAGCCACTGTGCTGCCAACATACCCACTTAAAAAAAAAATTAAAAAATAACCCCTAGGGTTGCACCCTTCTTTGCTATTATACACTATTATTGTCATGATGATTGCAATAATAATAATTATTATTATTTTAACCACTTGCTGACCAGACCATTTTTTGCTATGCGGCACTGCGCTACTTTAACTGACAATTGCGCAATCATGCACACTGCCTTTTGGAGGTATTTGATCACCACTGGGATTTTTTATTATATAAATTTAAAAAGACCGAACATTTTTTTGCAAAAAAAACTATTTTCTACTTTCTGTTATAAAACATATCCGATAAAAAAATAAAAAAATAACCCCTAGGGCAGACTATTTTGGTGCGGATGCAATGTGCTCTGAGCCATACAAAATGTACGGCTCAAACTGCACCGCACAGAAATCGCATGTGATTTGCACAGGTTCATATGCGAATCACATGCGACGTGCCGCACCGCATCATTGTGAACCCGGGATCATACAAGGATCAGATATTTTATTGTACATTGTGACTGGACTAATGACCCGGCTGGGAAGGGATTAACATCAAGGCTCAATCGAGGAGTTAACTGCGGGGTTTACCTATTAAAGCCGGTCACTGAGAGCCCGGGTTCACATAAGTACATCGCATGTGATTCGTACAGGAACCGCACCGCATTCCTGTGCAGATCACATGTGGTTTGTGTGCGGTGCGATGGGAGCTGTACATTTTGTATGGCTCTATTCGCACCGCACCGAAAAGGTGCAAGATCCTTTTTTTGGTCCGCACTGGGCAGACTGACAACTCATGGGGCCCCTGTGTCCTTGCCCAAACTCAAAAAAGCCTATGAAAAAGGTACCAGGGGCATCTCATGGGGCCCCCTACTGACCCCGGGCCCTCGGGCAGTGCCCGAGTTTCCAAATGGTCAGTCCATCCCTGGGGGTGTACAATCTAAGGTCCCTAACTCACATTCATACATACACATATTAGGGACAATTTAGACAGGAGCCAATTCACCTACCAGCATGTCTTTGGAGAGTGGGAGGAAACCAGAGTACCCAGAGGAAGCCCATGCAGGCACAGGGAGAACATGCAAACTCCAGGCAGGTGGTGCCATGGTTGGGATTTGAACCAACAACCCGAGTACTGCCAGGCAGAAGTGCTAACCATTTAGCCATTGTACTGCATAAGAAATGCTTGCTTGTGGGTTTAACACTGCTTGAACCCCCTAAATTTCAGACTACTGTGCCGCAACCAGGGGCGGACTGACCATTTAGGAATTCAGGCACTGCCCGAGGGCCCCGGGTCAGTAGGGGGCCCCATGAGATGCCCTTGGTACCTTTCATAGGCTTTTTTGGGTGTGGTTTAAGTGTGGGTGAGGACACAGGGGCCCCATGATCCCCTATTGCCGGGGGGCCCATGAGTTGTCAGTCTATCCCTGGCCGCAACCACATGCATTGTGCGCAGTTGCAGGGCAGCCCATTTACTTGAATGGGTCACGTTTGGCGGGATGTAGTGCCCACTCAGTACAACAGGGGGTATAATTCCTGCTGCAGCCACAGCCTGTGTACACCCCCAGCTACTGCCTTTCCAGCGAGAGGCAGAGCTGTTGAGGGGCGGTAAAAACGTGGTTCGGCCACATGGTTTTACTACCCCCAACCGTCCAATGTAAAGGAGGCCTGGCTCTCGCTGTTACGCATAAATCAATCATCTGGAATGCTAACGATAGACGAAGAAGGTCCACAAAGCTGAATTTGCTGAGCATTGGGTAGAATGTCATCGGAGGTAAGTGCACATAGCTGCACATAGCCTCATACATTCCACACACACAGATCCAGAGGGTGCCAGCCGGTGACAGACGGACGGAGGCTCCGCTCTGAGCGCATTGTTTTCCGCAGGGCTGAATCTGCATGTTTTGTCACAGCACAGACAAAGCTCTCCTTGTTTTCTGGAATGTGTCCCCATTGAAAACTATGAGGACGTGGAGGGTGGGGGGGTCAGATGACTGGGAGAGAGCTGGCCTCCTATTCTCCCTGACCGCACACTGTGACCACGCTGACACATCCAACCTCACCAATAGCTGGGCTCTGATTGGGGGCATACCTATGTAGATGCCAGCGGCTCGGTCCCTGGGCCTGTCCCAGGTCCTCACACCAATGTGTTCACTTAGGATGCCATTTCAGGTCATCACTTTGTTAAAGCTGAACTCCGGGGAAAGGAAAAATCCCTTCTTGCCAGGGACTCCCCCTGCCTTGCAAGGGTTCAATGATTGCTTAGGTCTAGGGGGCCACGAGAGAGCACATGCCTGATCCTTCACTCTTGTAGGACCGCTCCCTGCAGCCACTTCTCCCCTATGCTCCATTGGTTGCAGGTCCTGTGATGTCATCAGGTCCAATGCAGAGCCCATAGCCCAGCACTGGATGTAAGGACACAGAGGGAAGTCCACTGCTGGAGCGTATAGGAGAGAAATGCTGCAGCACCATAGATACAGTACAGTGAGTGAACTGCAGAACACCTCCCCCCTATATTATATAGATACAGAGAAGGAGGCAGTGGCGAAGCTGGATATTCTTTCACCCGGGGCATAGCAATCCCCCTCCCTCCGCCTGAAGAGGACGTTGTCCGTAGAGAAATAGATAGTGCCAGTAGCAGGGGTGGACTGACAATTCATGGGGCCCCTGGGCAATAGGGGATCATGGGGCCCCTGTGTCCTTGCCCAAACTCAAAAAATCCTATGAAAAAGGTACCAGGGGCATCTCATGGGGCCCCCTACTGACCCCGGGCCCTCGGGCAGTGCCCAAGTTTCCAAATGGTCAGTCCGCCCCTGGCCAGTAGTTCTATTACATCAGCATTGCCACAGTGCCCCCCTTACATCAGTGCCCCCCTTACATCAGTGTCCCCCTTACATCAGTGTCTCCCTTACATCAGTGTCCTCCTTACATCAGTGCCCCCCCTTACATCAGTGTTCCCCTTACATCAGTGTCCCCCCTTACATCAGTGCTCCCGATACATCAGTGTCCCCCCTTACATCAGTGTTCCCGATACATCAGTGTCCCCCCTTACATCAGTGTCCTCCTTACATCAGTGTCCTCCTTACATCAGTGTTCCCTGCATTCACTATATCTGGTCTCCCGGACCCCGCATTCACTATATCCGGTCTCCCCGGACCCCGCATTCACTATATCCGCTCTCCCTGGACCCTGCATTCACTATATCCGCTCTCCCCGGACCCCGCATTCACTATATCCGCTCTCCCCAGACCCCGCATTCACTATATCCGCTCTCCCCGGACCCCACATTCACTATATCCGCTCTCCCCGGACCCCGCATTCACTATATCCGCTCTCCCCGGACCCCGCATTCACTATATCCGCTCTCCCCGTACCCCGCATTCACTATATCCGCTCTCCCCGGACCCCGCATTCACTATATCCGCTCTCCCCGGACCCCGCATTCACTATATCCGCTCTCCCCGGACCCCGCATTCACTATATCCGCTCTCCCCGGACCCTGCATTCACTATATCCGCTCTCCCCGGACCCCGCATTCACTACATCCGCTCTCTCCGGACCCCGCATTCACTATATCCGCTCTCCCCGGACCCCGCATTCATTATATCTGGTCTCCCTGGACCCTGCATTCACTATATCTGCTCTCCCCGGACCCCGCATTCACTGTATCCGCTCTCCCCAGACCCTGCATTCACTATATCCGCTCTCCCCGGACCCTGCATTCACTATATTTGCTCTCCCTGGACCCTGCATTCACTATATCCGCTCCCCCCGGACCCTGCATTCACTATATCCGGTCTCCCCGGACCCTGCATTCACTATATCTGGTCTCCCCGGACCCTGCATTCACTATATCCGGTCTCCCCGGACCCTGCATTCACTATATCTGGTCTCCCCGGACCCCGCATTCACTATATCTGCTCTCCCCGGACCCTGCATTCACTATATCCGCTCTCCCCGGACCCTGCATTCACTATATCTGGTCTCCCTGGACCCCACATTCACTATATCCGCTCTCCCCAGGCTCTGCATTCACTATATCCGCTCTCCCCGGACCCCGTATTCACTATATCCACTCTCCCACAGTACACAGAACATGGAAATTCTATTATTTTAGTAAATATAAACTGCTTAATCCCTTTTCTCATCAGCAGTATATAGCAGTCTTGTGACTTCTATTAGTGTCCAGCAAAGCACTGGTTAAAGCTTGTAGGAGGAGTTTTCATTCTGCTCTAGGAGGATGCAGAACCCCTGACCTCTGTGTGGACAGTGCTGATTGCCCCTGTGCAGATCACATGCACTCTCCCAGGGAAAAAAAAAAAAAAAAACTCTCTAGCAATACACACCAAATTGAGTATGTGCAGAGTGACTCCACACGATATGTCTTATCGAGAGATAAAATGGAGACACTGGAAGAAGGGGAGGGTCAGAGAAGACAGGATCAAACAGCCTTTTTACACAATGCAGATGATTAGCCTCTTAGGTCCCACAGTGAGTATAACAAGCATGTTAGAGCAGCAGCATCCTCCTAGAGCAGTTTTCATTCTGCTCTAGGAGGATGCAGGGCCCCTGACCTCAGGACAGCAGCTGATTGGCCCTGTGCTGTTTACCTGCACCCTGCCAAGAAAAATAAAACACTCTAGCAATACACACCAAAATAAGCATGTGCAGAGCAGGGGCGGACTGACAATAGGGGATCATGTGGCTCCTGTGTCCTTGCCCAAACTCAAAAAAGCCTATGAAAAAGGTACCAGGTACCATCTCATGGGGCCCCCTACTGACCCCGGGCCCTCAGGCAGTGCCCGAGTTTCCAAATGGTCAGTCCGCCCCTGGTGCAGAGTGACTCCACACAATACGTCTTATTAGAAGATGGATTGGGGACAGTAGAAGAAGGGGAGGATCAGAGACGTCCAGATCAAACAGCCTTTTTACACAATGCAGAGGATTAACCCCTTAGGCCCCACAGTGAGTATAACAAGCATGCTTTACTGCGTCTACAGACTGATTTCACTGTTGTGGGTTTAGTAACACTTTAACAGAAGGCACATTATTGTCCCAGAACAAACTTGAGTCCTATGTGTTTTTACCACCCTGAGGCATTTTCCATTGAAATCAATGGAAACACATCAAAACGCTCATCTTCCGCCCGTTTCTAATGTGCAAAGCAATGAGCTTCCTATGACCGTCCTGACGCCAATGAGCGTCCTTTACAGGCTTAAGAAGGGTAGAAGAAGTTCATTTTTATTTCGTGAGGCTGTTTCATCACATAGTAACCGTATCTGAATTCTTTCGTGACCCGTGACACACAGAAGCATGGAGACGGACTTCCATTATAATAACATCAGAATAATAATTGGCGTAGCGATCATATTCATCATCATCATTATTATTACTGAAATATTTGAGGAGAAGTATATAATGAAGAAGGTATTGCAGTCCCGGGAATTAGTGCGCCTTGGCTCCACCCTATTATTAGGATAAATAATATTTCATAACATCGCGAGCAATCATCCGTTACTGCATACCTAGTGCAGGAAATAATCACGGCAGGAATAATATTGACTGACAACAACGACAGATTATATCGTGGAGAAATATGTTAATGATATCTCTGGTAACTGCATAAAAAAAAAAAAAACAGTGTTAACCCCGGGTCACATATCTGCGGCCGCGCGGGCACGAGAGCCCATTCATTTGAATGGACTCCCGTGCCCCGTGACACGCAGGGAAGGAAGTCCCTCCACTTCTTCTGAAAATGCAGCAAAAAAAAAATCCCAGTGGTGAATAAATACCACCAAAATAAAGTTTTATCTGTCTCAAAAAAATGCTAAAAAATTCATATGGGTACAGTGTTGCATGACCGCGCAATTGTCATTCAAAGTGTGATAGCCCTGAAAGCTGAAAATTTGCCCGGACTGGAAGGGGGTGAATGTGTTCAGACTGGAAGGGGGTGAATGTGTTCAGACTGGAAGGGGGTGAATGTGTCCGGACTGGAAGGGGGTGAATGTGTTCAGACTGGAAGGGGGGGAAAGTGTCCGGACTGGAAGGGGGGGAAAGTGTCCGGACTGGAAGGGGGTGAATGTGTTCAGACTGGAAGGGGTGGAAAGTGTCCGGACTGGAAGGGGGGGAAAGTGTCCGGACTGGAAGGGGGATGAAAGTGTCCGGACTGGAAGATGGGGGAAAGTGTCCGGACTGGAAGGGGGGGGAAAGTGTCCGGACTGGAAGGGGGGAAAGTGTCCAGACTGGAAGGGGGTGAACGTGTCCGGACTGGAAGGGGGTGAATGTGTCCGGACTGGAAGGGGGTGAATGTGTTCAGACTGGAAGGGGGGGAAAGTGTCCGGACTGGAAGGGGGGGAAAGTGTCCGGACTGGAAGGGGGGGAAAGTGTCCGGACTGGAAGGGGGGGAAAGTGTCCGGACTGGAAGGGGGGGAAAGTGTCCAGACTGGAAGGGGGGGGAAAGTGTCCAGACTGGAAGGGGGGAAAGTGTCCAGACTGGAAGGGGGGAAAAGTGTCCGGACTGGAAGGGGGGGAAAGTGTCCGGACTGGAAGGGGGGGGAAAAGTGTCCGGACTGGAAGGGGGGGAAGTGTCCGGACTGGAAGGGGGGGAAAGTGTCCGGACTGGAAGGGGGGGGAAAGTGTCCGGACTGGAAGGGGGTGAATGTGTCCGGACTGGAAGGGGGTGAATGTGTCCAGACTGGAAGGGGGGGAAAGTGTCCGGACTGGAAGGGGGTGAATGTGTCCAGACTGGAAGGGGGGAAAGTGTCCGGACTGGAAGGGGGTGAAAGTGTCTGGACTGGAAGGGGGGGAAAGTGTCTGGACTGGAAATGGGTGAAAGTGTCCGGACTGGAAGGGGGGGAAAGTGTCCGGACTGGAAGGGGGGAAAGTGTCCGGACTGGAAGGGGGTGAAAGTGTCTGGACTGGAAGGGGGGGAAAGTGTCTGGACTGGAAATGGGTGAAAGTGTCCGGACTGGAAGTGGTTAAACAAACTTTGACAGTAAGCCCCGGTTCACATCTATGCGGCCGTGTCATTTGAATGGACTCCGGTGCCCCATAACATGCAGGGAAAGAAGCACTTGCACTTCTGAAAATGAAGCAGAAAAAATCCCAGTGGTGAATAAATACCACCAAAATAAAGCTTTATCTGTCTCAAAAAAATGCTAAAAAATTCATACAGGTACAGCGTTGCATGACCGCACAATTGTCATTCAAAGTGTGACAGCGCTGAAAGCTGAAAATTGGCCTGAGCAGGAAGGGGGTGAAAGTGTCTGGATTTGAAGGGGTTAAACAAACCTTGACAATAAGCCCGGTTCACATCTATGCGGCTGTACGGACCGCGGTTTGCGCGGGCGCGAGAGCGTATTCATTTGAATGGACTCCCGTGCCCTGTGACATGCAGGGAAAGAAGTACCTGCACTTCTTCTGAAAATGCAGCAAAAAAAAAATCCCAGTGGTGAATAAATACCACCAAAATGACCGCGCAATTGTCATTCAAAGTGTGACAGCGCTGAAAGCTGAAAATTGGCCTGGGGGGGAAGGGGGTAAAAGTGTCTGGACTGGAAGGGGGTGAAAGTGTCCGGACTGGAAGGGGGTGAAAGTGTCCGGACTGGAAGGGGGTGAAAGTGTCCGGACTGGAAGGGGGGGGAAAGTGTCCGGACTGGAAGGGGGGGAAAGTGTCCGGACTGGAAGGGGGGGAAAGTGTCCGGACTGGAAGGGGGGGAAAGTGTCCGGACTGGAAGGGGGGGAAAGTGTCCGAACTGGAAGGGGGTGAAAGTGTCTGAACTGGAAGGGGGGGAAAGTGTCCGGACTGGAAGGGGGTGAAAGTGTCCGGACTGGAAGGGGGGGAAAGTGTCCGGACTGGAAAGGGGGGGAAAGTGTCCGGACTGGAAGGGGGGGGAAAGTGTCCGGACTGGAAGGGGGGGGAAAGCGTCCGGACTGGAAGGGGGGGAAGCGTCCGGACTGGAAGGGGGGGGGGGGGGAAGTGTCCGGACTAGAAGGGGGTGAAAGTGTCCGGACTGGAAGGGGGGTGAAAGTGTCTGGACTGGAAGAGGGTGAAAGTGTCCGGATTGGAAGGGGGTGAAAGTGTCCGGACTGGAAGGGGGTGAAAGTGTCCGGACTGGAAGGGGGTGAAAGTGTCCGGACTGGAAGGGGGTGAAAGTGTCCGGACTGGAAGGGGGTGAAAGTGTGCGGACTGGAAGGGGGTGAAAGTGTCTGGATTGGAAGGGGGTGAAAGTATCCAGATTGGAAGGGGGGAAAGTGTCCAGACTGGAAGGAGGTGAAAGTGTCCGGACTGGAAGGGGGGTGAAAGTGTCCGGACTGGAAGGGGGGGAAAGTGTCCGGACTGGAAGGGGGGGGAAAGTGTCCGGACTGGAAGGGGGTGAAAGTGTCCGAACTGGAAGGGGGTGAAAGTGTCCGAACTGGAAGGGGGGGAAAGTGTCCGGACTGGAAGGGGGGGAAAGTGTCCGGACTGGAAAGGGGGGGAAAGTGTCCGGACTGGAAAGGGGGGGAAAGTGTCCGGACTGGAAGGGGGGGGAAAGTGTCCGGACTGGAAGGGGGGGAAAGCGTCCGGACTGGAAGGGGGGGAAGCGTCCGGACTGGAAGGGGGGGGGGGAAGTGTCCGGACTAGAAGGGGGTGAAAGTGTCCGGACTGGAAGGGGGGTGAAAATGTCTGGACTGGAAGAGGGTGAAAGTGTCCAGATTGGAAGGGGGTGAAAGTGTCCGGACTGGAAAGGGGTGAAAGTGTCCGGACTGGAAGGGGGTGAAAGTGTCCAGACTGGAAGGGGGTGAAAGTGTCCAGACTGGAAGGGGGTGAAAGTGTCCGGACTGGAAGGGGGTGAAAGTGTGCGGACTGGAAGGGGGTGAAAGTGTCCAGACTGGAAGGGGGTGAAAGTATCCAGATTGGAAGGGGGGAAAGTGTCCAGACTGGAAGGAGGTGAAAGTGTCCGGACTGGAAGGGGGGTGAAAGTGTCCGGACTGGAAGGGGGGGAAAGTGTCCGGACTGGAAGGAGGGGGAAAGTGTCCGGACTGGAAGGGGGGGAAAGTGTCCGGACTGGAAGGGGGGGAAAGTGTCCGGACTGGAAGTGGTTAAACAAACCTTGACAATAAGCCCCGGTTCACATCTATGCGGCTGTTCGGGCCGCGTTCTGCACGGGCGCGAGAGCCCATTTATTTGAATGGACTCCCGTGCCCTGTGACACGCAGGGAAAGAAGTCCCTGCACTTCTTCTGAAAACGCAGCAAAAAATAAATAAAATCCCAGTGGTGAATAAATACCACCAAAATAAAGTTTTATCTGTCTCAAAAAAATGCAAAAAAAAATCATATGGGTACAGTGTTGCATGACCGCGCAATTGTCATTCAAAGAGTGATAGCGCTGAAAGCTGAAAATTGGCCTGGGCAGGAAGGGGGTGAAAGTGTCCGGACTGGAAGGGGTTAAACGTTTATTGACAATAAGCCCGGTTCACATATATGTGACCGTGCGGGCCGCGTTTTACGCGGACATGAGAGCTCCCGTGCCCCGTGACACACAGGGAAAACACAGCCCACACGGGAATCTCAGTTCCCAGTACGGTTGCGTTTTCCAGTGCAGGCGGAGTGTCCAGGGGCGGACTGACAACTCATGGGGCCCCCGGGCAATAGGGGATCATGGGGCCCCTGTGTCCTTGCCCACACTCAAAAAAGCCTATGAAAAAGGTACCAGGGGCATCTCATGGGGCCCCCTACTGACCCTGGGCCCTCAGGCAGTGCCCGAGTTTCCAAATGGTCAGTCCGCCCCTGGGCGTGCCATTAGAACTAATGGCACCCGCCCGCAGGTCCGCATTCTTCTGTGGGGGTGGTGCGGTTGTACGGATTTTCGTGCGGATCCGCAGCGGCACCACCCACACAGATGTGAACCTAGCCTTATGCCCCGTACACACGATGACAATATTGGACGAACGATCGGACGTTATTTTTTTGCCTGCTAGTCTGACATCGAAAGTGAAGAGGTTACTAAAGATACGAAAATTCTCCTATGAAAGAAAAGAATTTCGAAAGTGATGTCATGTATTGCGTTGTATTTGTATTGTATTTTCAGGCGACTATCATACTGATTAAAGGAAAATCGTACGATCTGGTATCGTACGAGAAAAATTTTTGCGCTTGTCCCTTCGGATATTGTCGTACGAATTGTCGTGATCGGCTCTCAAAAGCTGCGTACTAACGATCCGATTATCGGACGATCGGTCCTCGTACGCAAATTTTCGTACGATTTTCTTATAGTGTGTACGAGGCATTAGAGAGAATAAAATGTTGTACACCAAGAGGGAGGTTTACTAAAACTGGTGAAGACAGAATCTGATGCAGCTGTGCATAGTAACCAATCAACTTCTAATGCAGGCCATAGACGGGTCGTTTATTGGCCGAATTTTCGTCCGAAAGAATAATCGGCCGATATTCGCACCGTTAGTGGGGCGATGTTGTCAAGTCGATTTTCGCGGTTCCTTCTCGTTTCTTTTATCGGTCATGCTGGAAAATCTAGGAAAAACGGCTGATTTTCGTAAGCATTGGTGGCAACAGAACGACCGATTTTTCGTTTTTCGTCCGACACTTTGGCTGATAAACGACCCGTCTATGGTCTGCATAACTTCAGCTTGTTTAACCACCGTCCGCCCGCCTTATAGTACAATGACGGGCGCAAGGTGGTTCTCTCGTTCTGATAGGAAGTCGTATGTCGTCCTACCATTCTCACTGCGCATGCGTGGCTCAAGGAGCACGTGGCGCGGCGATCGGTGGTGCGCTGTGTCCCTCAGACACAGCGCATCACGGAAAGAGCCGAAGATGTCGGCTCGGTCACGTGATCAGCTGTGTCCAATCACAGCTGATCACATATTACTACTACTACTAATAATAATAATTATTATTATTTATAAAAATAAATTGCTATAATTAGCTAATAATAAATATATTAAATAAATGACATATACATTAATTCCGCACACTAATAAGGATCAAATGTCATGAACTGCTTGATTTTTTTTTTTATAATATTATTTTTTTTATAAAATAAATTGCTATAATAAAAAATAAATATTTAAAAAAATTAACGACATATACAATCTCTCCCTCATATCCGATCTCTCCCTCATCTCTGACCACGCCCTCATATCCACCAATCACAATCACTGTTACAATATTGGAACTTTTTTTTTGGGGGAAACAAATTGCTATTTTGTAACAATAATATTACCACGCGCAGCAGGTGCAGCCCTGGCCCCGCCCACCGGGCTCATGGTGGCTCGGCCTCTGGGCGGGGCTGCCAGGTCCTCCGGCTCCCAGGCCCCTCCCGTACGTCGTGACGTAGCACGCAGAGTGAGGGCAGAGCGGCTGTAGCCGCAGTGGAATCAGTAGGTGGTTTCCGTCAGTCGGCTCAGTGCGGGGCGGAGGAGCACCGGGAAAGCCTCGTCTGGCGGAGAACGGACACCGAACAGGTAATGGAGGAGGCTGTGGGGGAGGAATTGGGCCTTTCCCGGCATGCTTTGCTCAGAGAACCCTATGCTGGGAGTTGTAGTGCTCTGGGGTGAGCAGGTGCTCTGCAGTTTGTGGGGGGAGGACTACAAGTCCCAGCATGCCATGTCCTGTGAGGAAGATATATAAGGTGCTGTCTTGTTGGCCTCATTGACCAATCAGCTTCCAGCTGTCAGTGCTGCTCCAAGGCTTCAGAATGAAATCAGAATTGTGATTGGTTGGGATGGGTAACAGCCTGCTGCCATTCGTGGCCCCTGTGTCCGTCTGTGGATGGAGGAATCGGCTGCTCCCGGCCTGGTTCAGGATCCGGGGCGCCCGGCTTCCATTGATGAGAAGGGGAAAAAAATACAAAAAGATCCGATGGAATTTTTTTTAAAGGGACAGCGACGACGTAATTCCTCATTCCGCCTCTTGGCGATCAGGCAATGCATAGGTGCGTTGTGGGGGAGGGCTGAACCAACCTGTGCATCCAGGGGCCATGGCCAGTGACCGAGCTGTCGCCACCCACAGTGATCATGTGATCAGAAAGTCCCACAACCGAGTCACATTACAAGGTGAGTGAGTTTACACTGGAACCCCGAACCCCCAAATTACCCCCCCCCCCCGTTACCTCGGGGCTGTCAGATGCCCCAGATCTGGGATTTGAAATCCTCCTCCCCCACTTTCCATCAGCGATTCCAGGACAGACCAGATCTGATTGGTCAGTGCTATGCCTGTGACTGGTGCTGACCGATCAGTTCATGCCAGAAGGGGGTGCTGGGATGGGCCCCCCCCCCCCCCAGGACCAGCGACAGTGGTATCAGGGAGTAGGGAGGCTGGGGTGCTTCCGCGGTGCAAAGCTGGCATGGCTACACAGTGCACTTGCACCCCCCCCCCCCCGTAAGTATATTATGAGCGCCCCTCTGTCCTCTCGTCCGTTGTGAGCACCCCTCTGTCCTCTCGTCCGTTGTGAGCACCCCTCTGTCCTCTCGTCCGTTGTGAGCGCCCCTCTCGTCCGTTGTGAGCGCCCCTCTCGTCCGTTGTGAGCGCCCCTCTCGTCCGTTGTGAGCGCCCCTCTCGTCCGTTGTGAGCGCCCCTCTCGTCCGTTGTGAGCGCCCCTCTCGTCCGTTGTGAGCGCCCCTCTGTCCTCTCGTCCGTTGTGAGCGCCCCTCTGTCCTCTCCCCTCTCCTCCAGTATGAGCATCTCTCCCGCCTTTAGTATGAGCGCCCCTCTCTCCTCTCCTCCGTTATGAGCGCCCCTCTCTCCTCTCCTCCGTTATGAGCGCCCCTCTCTCCTCTCCTCCGTTATGAGCGCCCCTCTCTCCTCCTCCCTGTGATAAGTTCTTCTCCCTCCAGTCTCCCGGATGCAGACTCAGCACAGGGTAACACCTGGGAGGATGCAGACGAACTTCTCTGGGGAAGAGTGATGGATGACGCCCGGTGGGTTCCTGCACTGTCAGCGCTCGCCGTCGTCCTCTCATCTCCTCCTCCAGTGCAAAGGTTGGGCGGATTGGCGATGCTCCTGGTGAGTGTCCCGGGACTAGGGGGGGACTGGCTCCGGGGGGGACTGTCTTTGCCGGTTAGCTGTGTTTGTAGGTGTCTGCTGCAAGATCTGGACCATGTTCCCCGATTCTCTGAGCCTGTCTTACTTGCTGCATGGGAACGGGGTCAGGAGCATCACAGCCTGCCTTTACATGTACATCCCAGTCTTAGTCCGTAGGGTTCAATATTGAGTTGGCCCCGCCCTTTCCACACACATGACCTTTAATGGCCCCCTCAGTCTGAGTCCGTAGGGTTCAATATTGAGTTGGCCCCGCCCTTTCCACGCACATGACCTTTAATGGCCCCCCAGTCTTAGTCCGTAGGGTTCAATATTGAGTTGGCCCCGCCCTTTGCAGCTATAACAGCTTCAACTCTTCTGGGAAGGCCGTCCACAAGGTTTAGGAGGGTGTCTATGGGAAGGTTGGACCATTCTTCCAGAAGCACATTTGTCAGGTCAGGCACTGATGTCGGGGGAGGAGGCCTGGCTCGCAGTCTCCGCTCTAATTCATCCCAAAGGTGTTCTATGGGGTTGAGGTCAGGACTCTGTGCAGGACAGTCAAGTTCCTCCACCCCAAACTGGCTCCTCCATGTCTTTATGGACCTTGCTTTGTGCACTGGTGGGCAGTCATGTTGGAACAGGAAGGGGCCATCCCCAAACTCTTCCCACAAAGTTGGGAGCATGAAATTGTCCAAAATGTCGCCTTAAGAGTTCCCTTCACTGGAACTAGGGGGCCAAGCCCAACACCAGATAAACACCCCCACACCATAATCCCCCCCCCCCCCACCAAACTTTACACTTGGCACAATGCAGTCAGGCAAGTACCGTTCTCCTGGCCACCACCAAACCCAGACATGTCCATCAGATTGCCAGACAGAGAAGTGTGATTGGTCACTCCAGAGAACACGTCTCCACTGCTCTCGAGTCCAGTGGCGGCGTGCTTTACACCACGGCATCCGACGCTTTGCATTGCACTTGGTGATGTAAGGCTTGGATGCAGCTGCTCGGCCATGGAAACCCATTCCATGAAGCTCTCTACGCACTGTTGTTGGGCTCATCTGAAGGCCACACCAAGTTTGGAGGTCTTTAGCTATTGACTCTGCAGACAGTTGGCGACTTCTGCGCACTGTGCGCTTCAGCATGCGCTGACCCCGCCCTGTCATGTGACGTGGCCTACCACTTGGTGGCTGAGTGGCTGTTGTTCCCAGTGGCTTCCACTTTGTTATAATCCCACTAACAGTTGAGCGTGGAATATTTAGTAGCCAGGAAATGTCACGGATGGACTTATTGCCCAGGTGGCCACCTATCGCGGCACCACGCTTGGAGTCACTGAGCTCCTGAGAGGGACCCATTCTTTCACCAATGTTTGTAGAAGCCGTCTGCATGCCTAGGGGCTTGATTGTATACACCTGTGTCCATGGAGGGGATTGGAACACCTGAATCACATGATTGGGAGGGGATTGGAACACCTGAATCACATGATTGGGAGGGCGGGGCCAATACTTTGGCAATATAGTGTACGTTGGGCATGCGTAGCTGGTGGGTGCCTCTTGGACAGTTGGTGGTGAGCTGCACTCATTGATTCAGGTCACAGTGGTGAGAATTCAAGAATGTAAGGAAAAAAAAAATAGGTTGTTTTATGATACAAATAAATGTCGTTCAGTTTGGATTGGTATCAGTTTTAATATTTTAAAGTTTATATAAGATTTTAATGATTGACTTCAAAACTCCTTAAAAAATGAACACCTGAGATTTACCAAATAACACATTTTTTTCAGACTTTAATTCCACACGAATATAATTATATTCGGCTTTTTAATGACAATGATGGTGTTTGATTGTGTGACCTGCGTTGTCTCCGGTGTTGGTGGTTGGTAAGTACTCAGTGAACACCGGTTACAGTATGTTGGCGATGTTCACTGGTCTGCCAGCCTTCTAAACTGCTGGACCAATGAGAATGACACCTGCAGAGATCACTGGGGACTCTTGTAGGAAATCCCTTTTGTGTTTTTTTTGCTTTACTTTGTAGTTGATGATGTGTGAGCTGCTCCGGGTAGTCGCTGTGCGTTCTGTAATGCGTGTATGTGCATCCTGCAGCTGCTGAGACTGCAGATTCCAGTCTGGTGGCTGCGATGCAAATCCTCCTGTGTTATCCTAAAGCAGTTGGTTTGGGGTCCCACTTTTTGTAGGTATGATATATGTTCTACCAGGAACAATCTTTCATAGTGTGGGCTACGGGCAGCATGGTGAGGGGTGAGAGAGGTGAAGTACAGGGAGCAGGAGGGAGTCTGGTGAGGTGCAGGGATCAGGCATGAGAAGGGAGAGGCGCGGGGATCAGGGATGAGAGGGGCAGAGGCGTGGGGATCAGGGATGAGAGGGGCAGAGGCGCGGGGATCAGGGATGAGGGGGGCAGAGGCGCGGGGATCATGGATGAGGGGGGCAGAGGCGCGGGGATCATGGATGAGGGGGGCAGAGGCGCGGGGATCAGGGATGAGGGGGGGAGAGATGAGGGAGGAGAGGCGCGGGGATGAGGGGGGAGAGGCGTGGGGATGAGGGGGCAGAAGCACAGGGATCAGGGATGAGGGGGGGGAGAGATGAGGGAGGAGAGGCGGGGGGAGAGGCGCGGGGATCGGGGATGAGGGGGCAGAGGCGCGGGGATCGGGGAATAGGGGGCAGAGGCGTGGGGATGAGGGGGCAGAGGCATGGGGATGAGGGAGGAGAGGCTCGGGGATGAGGGGGCAGAGACGCGGGGATCAGGGATGAGGGGGGGGGGAGAGATGAGGGAGGAGAGGCGCGGGGATCGGGGATGAGGGAGGAGAGGCGCGGGGATCGGGGATGAGGGAGGAGAGGCGCGGGGATCGGGGATGAGGGAGGAGAGGCGCGGGGATCGGGGATGAGGGGGCAGAGGCGTGGGGATGAGGGGGCAGAAGCACGGGGATCGGGGATGAGGGGGGGAGAGATGAGGGAGGAGAGGCGCGGGGATCGGGGATGAGGGAGGAGAGGCGCGGGGATCGGGGATGAGGGAGGAGAGGCGCGGGGATCGGGGATGAGGGAGGAGAGGCGCGGGGATCGGGGATGAGGGAGGAGAGGCGCGGGGATCGGGGATGAGGGAGGAGAGGCGCGGGGATCGGGGATGAGGGAGGAGAGGCGCGGGGATCGGGGATGAGGGGGCAGAGGCGCGGGGATCGGGGATGAGGGGGCAGAGGCGCGGGGATTGGGGATTTGAGGGGACGGTGCGGGGTGCAGGGATAATGGAAAACGTTCTGGTGCCAATGTATGGACTGTACACCACATCCTCAAACCACACATGACAGCAAAACAAAATAAATAATACAGAATAGGACTTTTAGGTGTTAAACACATGGAGAGAGAAGACTGCAACCAGTCATATAAAATCAAACATTTATTATATCCCTCTGAAAATGCCCCAAAAGATATTACGAATTCCCACAGGCGCATAAACAATACCCTACATATAACCTCATAATATCATACATAAATCAATCGCTATTTCTTGACTATCCTGACTCCATTCCTGATCTCTTGCAGTGTCCTCGGAGGTACCGGTTCATTTTATACAGACGTGAGGCTCTTCTCTCAACGTGTTTTGCAGCATGGAGTTTCATCAGGCGAGCAGGTAACAAAAAAGGAAAAATTGGTGCTACATACTGGAGGTGTTGGGATCAGGGATGAGAGGGGCAGCGTTCAGGGGGGGTGAGGTGCAGAGGTTGGGGGTGAGAGGGGGGTGAGGTGCAGAGGTTGGGGGTGAGAGGGGGGTGAGGTGCAGAGGTTGGGGGTGAGAGGGGGGTGAGGTGCAGAGGTTGGGGGTGAGAGGGGGGTGAGGTGCAGAGGTTGGGGGTGAGAGGGGGGTGAGGCGCAGAGGTCGGGGATGAGAGGGGGGTGAGGCGCAGTGGTCGGGGATGAGAGGGGGGTGAGGCGCAGTGGTCGGGGATGAGAGGGGGGTGAGGCGCAGTGGTCGGGGATGAGAGGGGGGTGAGGCGCAGGGATCAGGGATGAGGCACAGGGATCAGGGATGAGAGGAGGGGGGAGGCTCAGGGATGAGAGGAGGGGGGAGGCACAGAGATCAGGGATGAGAGAAGGGGGGAGGCTCAGGGATGAGAGGAGGGAGGAGGCACAGGGATCAGAGATGAGAGGAGGGGCAGAGATCAGGGATGAGAGGGGTGAGTCGCAGGGATCAGGGATGAGAGGAGGGGGATGGCGCAGGGATCAAGGATGAGGAGGGGTGTGTGGCGCAGGGATCAGGGATGAGGAGGGGTATGAGGCGCAGGGATCAGGGATGAGGAGGGGTGTGAGGCGCAGGGATCAGGGATGAGGAGGGGTGTGAGGCGCAGAGGTCAGGGATGAGAGGAGGGGTGTGAGGCGCAGAGGTCAGGGATGAGAGGAGGGGGGTGAGGTGCAGAGGTCAGGGATGAGAAGGGGGTAAGGCACAGGGATCAGGGATGAGAGGAGGCGCAGGGATCAGGGATGAGAGGGGGTTAGGCTTAGGGATCAGGGATGAGAGGGGGTGAGGCTTGGGGATCAGGGATGAGAGGAGAGGGGAGGCGCAGGGATCAGGGATGAGAGGAGGGGTGAGGCGCAGGGATGAGAGGGGGTGAGGCGCAGGGATCAGGGATGAGAGGGGGTGAGGCGCAGGGATCAGGGATGAGAGGAGGGGTGAGGCGCAGGGATCAGGGATGAGAGGAGGGTGAGGCGCAGGGATCAGGGATGAGAGGTGGGGTGAGGCGCAGGGATCAGGGATGAGAGGAGGGGGGAGGCGCAGGGATCAGGGATGAGAGGAGGGGGGAGGCGCAGGGATCAGGGATGAGAGGAGGGGGGAGGCGCAGGGATCAGGGATGAGAGGAGGGGGGAGGCGCAGGGATCAGGGATGAGAGGAGGGGGGAGGCGCAGGGATCAGGGATGAGAGGAGGGGGGAGGCGCAGGGATCAGGGATGAGAGGAGGGGGGAGGCGCAGGGATCAGGGATGAGAGGAGGGGGGAGGCGCAGGGATCAGGGATGAGAGGAGGGGGGAGGCGCAGGGATCAGGGATGAGAGGAGGGGGGAGGCGCAGGGATCAGGGATGAGAGGAGGGGGGAGGCGCAGGGATCAGGGATGAGAGGAGGGGAGAGGTGCAGAGAGTGGGGGTGACATGTAGAACACCACAGTATATGTGCTAATAATATCCCAGTTATATCTGTGATAGATTTGCTCCCATTGGTTGCTGTGAGTTGCTGTACTTTGCATTTCCTCATTGCTGTGGGTTTCGAGTGTTGCAGAGAAGTTCCCCGTCCTTTCCATGCAGGCGTTGCCTTCCAGTGTGTAGATCTGTTGGCTGATCTGTCGGCTTTACTCCGCTTGGCAATTCCTGCTCAATGCTTTTCTTTATTTCTCAGTTCTTTGTTGTGAGACCCCCAATCCTTGCGCACCGAATACATACTCAATGATTGCTTTCAGTGTGCTGTCATCGATCAGCGAGGGATGTATTCTGATTGGTTGCTGTGAGTTGCCTATTTTTTGACCCAGCATGGTGCTGCCATTGTACCATGTCACTGGATGCATACACTCGTATTTACATGTCTGTGTAAGATTTGTAGACACGTGATCTTGGTGTGTGTAGGAGATATAATGATGTTATTGTGCAGTGCGGGGCATCATTTCCCTTTGCAGTGATCCCCAGTAGCGGGATGTATGATTTCCCTTTGCAGTGATCCCCAGTAGCGGGATGTATCGTTTCCCTTTGCAGTGATCCCCAGTAGCAGGATGTATCATTTCCCTTTGCAGTGATCTCCAGTAGCGGGATGTATCATTTCCCTTTGCAGTGATCTCCAGTAGCGGGATGTATCGTTTCCCTTTGCAGTGATCTCCAGTAGCGGGATGTATGATTTCCCTTTGCAGTGATCTCCAGTAGCGGGATGTATCATTTCCCTTTGCAGTGATCTCCAGTAGCAGGATGTATGATTTCCCTTTGCAGTGATCTCCAGTAGCGGGATGTATCATTTCCCTTTGCAGTGATCTCCAGTAGCGGGATGTATCGTTTCCCTTTGCAGTGATCTCCAGTAGCGGGATGTATCGTTTCCCTTTGCAGTGATCTCCAGTAGCGGGATGTATCGTTTCCCTTTGCAGTGATCCCCAGTAGCGGGATGTATCGTTTCCCTTTGCAGTGATCTCCAGTAGCGGGATGTATGATTTCCCTTTGCAGTGATCCCCAGTAGCGGGATGTATCGTTTCCCTTTGCAGTGATCTCCAGTAGCGGGATGTATGATTTCCCTTTGCAGTGATCTCCAGTAGCGGGATGTATCGTTTCCCTTTGCAGTGATCTCCAGTAGCGGGATGTATGGTTTCCCTTTGCAGTGATCTCCAGTAGCGGGATGCATCGTTTCCCTTTGCAGTGATCTCCAGTAGCGGGATGTATCGTTTCCCTTTGCAGTGATCTCCAGTAGCGGGATGTATCGTTTCCCTTTGCAGTGATCTCCAGTAGCGGGATGTATGGTTTCCCTTTGCAGTGATCTCCAGTAGCGGGATGTATGATTTCCCTTTGCAGTGATCTCCAGTAGCGGGATGTATGATTTCCCTTTGCAGTGATCTCCAGTAGCGGGATGTATCGTTTCCCTTTGCAGTGATCTCCAGTAGCGGGATGTATGGAATAATTCGCTTATCATTGACTATGTGCAGCCCCCCCCCCCCCCCCCCCGGCGGGAGTCTGTTTTGACCGGCTGCAAATCTTCAGTACAGCTGATTGGATTGCTCGTAGTTGGGTGTATTGTCAATCATCTGTAAATAGATCTGATTGGTTGGTAAAGCTTACTGCAATTTGCATGTCTTTATTTTAAAGGCAAGTTTGTGTTTGCGGAAGTTAAATTGTAAAACTGCATCTCCGCAATATAAAACCAGTGAAGCTGCGGCAGCTATCTGGATCCCGTCTTCAGTTCCTGTCCAAACGACTTCAATCATAACCAATCCCCTCCACTCCTGATCTGTACTGTTGCCTGCCTCTCCTAGCTATTGACTTTCACTGCTGTCAATCCTTTTAGTTCCTGAGAATTATATGAAAGAACACATCCCCGGCACCCCTTTAGACGTGCATGCTCTAACAGCTGATCAGCAGATTGCAAAGCGCCTAGTGGTCAGCTGGGAGGATCATGCACATCTAAAGGGATGCCAGAGATGTGTGCAGGAAGTAAAAAAGGAATTCTATGCCTACATTACACTTCAGCTTTAAAAGTTTATACAGGCGTACCTCGGTTTACGAACGCATCGGTTAACGCAATTTTCGGAGTGCAAACAATTATGTTTTACTTTTATTTTTGGTTTTAAAATGTTTTTATTTATTTTTTTTTTTTTATTGGTTGGCTAGCTAGTTAATTGACTTTTCATTTTCATTCAGGGCCAGTTCACGCCACAAAAACGCACTCCAGATACGTTTGTGCTTAGGGCCAGTTCACACCACATGCAGACCAGTGCGTTTATTTTTTTCTGTATCAAAAATGCATTGATAGTGGGTAACATGGTTTCTAATGGCATAGTTCACACCAGTGCTGTACGCAGCACTGTGTATGTGTGTGTATATGTGTGTGTGTGTGTGTGTGTGTGTGTGTGTATATATATATATCCTACAATGTTCATTGCAACTTTACAGTGCAACTTTTGCTTTGACCCAAGATGACTGCCCAAAGTCACACACAAGTCTCTGCTAATCCCTCCACTGGCCTCCACTCAGTGTCCTCCACCCCTCTCTGCCAATCCCTCCAATCAGTGTCTGCCACCCCTCTCTGCCAATCCCTCCACTGGCCTCCACTCAGTGTCCTCCATCCCTCTTTGCCAATCCCTCCACTGGCCTCCACTCAGTGTCCTCCACCCCTCTCTGCCAATCCCTCCACTCAGTGTCCTCCACCCCTCTCTGCCAATCCCTCCACTCAGTGTCCTCCATCCCTCTCTGCTAATCCCTCCACTGGCCTCCACTCAGTGTCCTCCACCCCTCTCTGCCAATCCCTCCAATCAGTGTCTGCCACCCCTCTCTGCCAATCCCTCCACTGGCCTCCACTCAGTGTCCTCCATCCCTCTTTGCCAATCCCTCCACTGGCCTCCACTCAGTGTCCTCCACCCCTCTCTGCCAATCCCTCCACTCAGTGTCCTCCACCCCTCTCTGCCAATCCCTCCACTGGCCTCCACTCAGTGTCCTCCACCCCTCTCTGCCAATCCCTCCACTGGCCTCCACTCAGTGTCCTCCACCCCTCTCTGCCAATCCCTCCACTGGCCTCCACTCAGTGTCCTCCACCCCTCTCTGCCAATCCCTCCACTGGCCTCCACTCAGTGTCCTCCACCCCTCTCTGCCAATCCCTCCACTGACCTCCACTCAGTGTCCTCCATCCCTCTTTGCCAATCCCTCCACTGGCCTCCACTCAGTGTCCTCCACCCCTCTCTGCCAATCCCTCCACTGGCCTCCACTCAGTGTCCTCCCCCCCCTCTGCCAATCCCTCCACTGGCGTCCATTCAGTGTCCTCCATCCCTCTCTGCCAATCCCTCCACTGGCCTCCACTCAGTGTCCTCCATCCCTCTTTGCCAATCCCTCCACTGGCCTCCACTCAGTGTCCTCCACCCCTCTCTGCCAATCCCTGCGGATTGAGCATAATGCTTTATTATGCTCAATCCGCAGATCCGATCCATTCTGCGGGGATCTTCGGAGGGGGTGTCACCAAGTGTTACCGCACCGGGTGACACCAACCCTAGGGACGCCTCTGGTATTACTGAACTGGAACCGTAAAAAAACAAGGTCTTCTGCCCTCCCATACGGGGGCTGTATTGTGTGGCAGAACTGTATAAATCTCAGGACTGGATGGACAGGTAAAGCGGCTCCCCTGTGTGTATTTAGCTGTTTGACTGCCGTTCAGCTTTGATGTAAAGTAAATAAGAAATCCAGCAGGGAGGTTGGTAGAGCCGGTAATCCTGCGCAGGGAGCTCCTCGCCGCACTCAGAGGTAAGAAAATCAATATGTATTCTAAAGTAAATTGAGCGATTCGAACGATTCCATCCGAGTCTATCATCATAAACGGCAATAGCCCAGATTACTTCCACCAATTACTCCGGGTCACGGCAGTCGCTAGATGTGGGGATATAAGGCGACTCAATATATATTCACATTTAGACTTTTTCCGAAAAGTCAGCTTTGGCCACGCCTACTGTGTTCCTGATTCCCACGCCTGCCTATTTCTTGTTTTATTGATGGCGGTCTTGCCAAGCAATGGGTGGTCTTTGGAGGTGGGGGAGGGGTAGAACTATGCTGATCACCTTAGCTAGCTGGATTTCCAGATCGATTTATTTATTTCAGGTACTTCTATAGCGCTGTCAACTTACGCCGCGCTTTACATATATATTGTACATTCACATCAGTCCCCGCCCCCGAGGAGTGTACAATCTAAGGTCCCTAGGCCCCTTTCATACGGGCGTTTTTTCATCAGTTCAGTCATGTTTTTTCAGACAGTTTACATCTGTTTTTTCATCCTTTTTTCATTCGTTTACATCCATTTTGCGTCCATTCCAAATGCGTTTACATTGGTTTACAGTCACCAGACATCCCTCTCTGCCAATCCGTCCACTGGCCTCCACTCAGTGTCCTCCTCCCCTCTCTGCCAATCCCTCCACTGGTCTCCACTCAGTGTCCTCCACCCCCCTCTGCCAATCCCTCCACTGACCTCCACTCAGTGTCCTCCACCCCTCTCTGCCAATCCCTCCACTGACCTCCACTCAGTGTCCTCCACCCCCCTCTGCCAATCCCTCCACTGGCCTCCACCCAGTGTCCTCCACCCCTCTCTGCCAATCCCTTCACTGACCTCTACTCAGTGTCCTCCACCCCTCTCTGCCAATCCCTCCACTGGCCTCCACCCAGTGTCCTCCACCCCTCTCTGCCAATCCCTCCACTGGCCTCCACTCAGTGTCCTCCACCCCTCTCTGCCAATCCCTCCACTGTCCTCCACTCAGTGTCCTCCACCCCTCTCTGCCAATCCCTCCACTGACCTCCACTCAGTGTCCTCCACCCCTCTCTGCCCATCCCTCCACTGACCTCCACTCAGTGTCCTCCACCCCTCTCTGCCAATCCCTCCACTGGCCTCCACTCAGTGTCCTCCACCCCTCTCTGCCAATCCCTCCACTGACCTCCACTCAGTGTCTTCCACCCCTCTCTGCCCATCCCTCCACTGACCTCCACTCAGTGTCCTCCACCCCTCTCTGCCCATCCCTCCACTGACCTCCACTCAGTGTCCTCCACCCCCCTCTGCCCATCCCTCCACTGACCTCCACTCAGTGTCCTCCACCCCCCTCTGCCAATCCCTCCACTGACCTCCACTCAGTGTCCTCCACCCCTCTCTGCCCATCCCTCCACTGACCTCCACTCAGTGTCCTCCATCCCTCTCTGCCCATCCCTCCACTGACCTCCACTCAGTGTCCTCCATCCCTCTCTGCCAATCCCTCCACTGACCTCCACTCAGTGTCCTCCACCCCCCTCTGCCAATCCCTCCACTGACCTCCACTCAGTGTCCTCCATCCCTCTCTGCCCATCCCTCCACTGACCTCCACTCAGTGTCCTCCACCCCTCTCTGCCCATCCCTCCACTGACCTCCACTCAGTGTCCTCCACCCCTCTCTGCCCATCCCTCCACTGACCTCCACTCAGTGTCCTCCATCCCTCTCTGCCAATCCCTCCACTGGCTTCCTATTGCCCAACAGATAAAATTCAAACCATTAACAATAACTTATAAAGCCATTTATAACTCCGCCCCAAATTACATCACTGATCTTGTCTCCAAATATCACCCAAACCGTCCTCTCCGCTCCTCACAAGACCTCCTACTTTCTCGCTCCCTTGTCTCCTCCTCCCATGCTCGTCTCCAGGACTTCTCCAGAGCTTCCCCCATCCTCTGGAACTCTCTACCCCAATTTATCAGACTATCGCCTACTCTGCTCACTTTTAGGCGATCTCTGAAAACCTCTCTCTTCAGGGAAGCCTATCCCGCCCTCAGCTAATAATGGAATCTTCTATTCCTCCTACCAGTCCATCCCCCACAGTTATTACCTTTTGTACCACTAGCCCCTCCCTCTTAGATTGTAAGCTCCAAGGATCAGGCCCTCCTATCCCTCTTGTATTGTTGCTGTATTGTCTCCCAGCATAATGTAAAGCGCTGAGCAAACTGTTGGTGCCATAAATCCTATATAATAATAATAATGAGCTCTTGGTCATGGCTTCTGATTGGGAGATGGCGGGATGGGATCTCAATCACGTGACTGCTGTGAGAGCCAATCACAGTCACCCGATTTAGGAAGCTGCTCCAGATCTCAACATTACAAGCCGCCAGCAGCCATCAGGAGGGGGTTAAAAAAAAATAAATAAAAAAAATTAGTGATGTGTTATTACAGAGCTGTCTTTGTGGCATTTATACTCGCTTTACGTCTTTATCAAAAAACTGGCATAACAGGATTGGGTAGGCGGGCTGATGAAAGGTGCGGTCTGCTTGGAATGGGTTCCTTCATGTAGCATACCATCCTGGCTGTCTGCACCACTTCCCTATAGAAGACTGTTCAGCAAGGACTGCTTCTGTTTAACCCCGTCCTTCTCCATGTGCTCCTGGTGTCCCCTCGGTGCCGGCTGTGATGCTCGCAGTGAGCGGTGTCACTGGGCAAGGGCTGGGTATGGCCAGGTCCCGCTCTGGTGCCTCGGTGGCAGACAAATCCATGCATGCCCATGTGGGAGCGGCAGGGGGTTAGGCTGGGACACGGGCCTATCCTATACACACTCCCTCTTCTGGGGCTGCGAATCCCAACCGCAGATTTGGTGTCATAAAGAGCAGCTGCAGGCGGCACGGCGGAAATCTGTATTAAAAAATATTCCTCGATCGCCACAATGGCTTTGATGCCCGGGGTCAGTCCATTCAGCAATGGTGGTTTACTTACAGGTATGGCTTGGTGAGCTGAGTCGGCTCCGGCCTACTCCACCAGTCAGATCTTCCGGCCATGATTGCCATCCAGTCCGGAGGTTTGGGTCTTTCCATACGCGTGTGTGTGTGTGCGCGCGCGTGTGTGTGCGCGCGTGTGTGTGTGTTCCAGCTCCTCGTTTTACATTCTCCCTAATAAAAGAAATAGCAGGGATGGTGTGAGCCACTCATAATTGGCATAGCTGGTGTAAAGATGTGGGACCTCAACTCAGGAATGGTGGGAACCTCTCATAATGGGCACAGCAGGTGCTAAGACCCAGGAATCCAGCGCGGAGATGGTGGGAACCCCTCATAATGGGCACAACAGGTGTATAGACCCGGGAATCCAGCGCGGAGAGGGTGGGAACCCCTCATAATGGGCACAACAGGTGTATAGACCTGGGAATCCAGCGCGGAGATGGTGGAAACCCCTCATAATGGGCACAACAGGTGTATAGACCCGGGAATCCAGCGCGGAGATGGTGGGAACCCCTCATAATGGGCACAACAGGTGTATAGACCCGGGAATCCAGCGCGGAGATGGTGGGAACCCCTCATAATGGGCACAACAGGTGTATAGACCCGGGAATCCAGCGCGGAGATGGTGGGAACCCCTCATAATGGGCACAACAGGTGTATAGACCCGGGAACCCAACGCAGAGATGGTGGGAACCCCTCATAATGGGCACAACAGGTGTATAGACCCAGGAACCCAACGCAGAGATGGTGGGAACCCCTCATAATGGGCACAACAGGTGTATAGACCCCGGAACCCAACGCCGAGATGGTGGGAACCCCTCATAATGGGCACAACAGGTGTATAGATCCGGGAACCCAACGCAGAGATGGTGGGAACCCCTCATGATGGGCACAACAGGTGTATAGACCTGGGAACCCCTCATAATGGGCACAGCGGGTGTACAGACCAGGGAACCCAGCGCAGAGATGGTGGGAACCCCTCATAATGGGCACAGCAGGTGTACAGACCTAGGAACTCAGCAGAGGGATGGTGGGAATCCCTCATAATGGGCACAGCGGGTATACAGACCCGGGAACTCAGCACAGGGATGGTGGGAACAGGTGTGCAGACCTGAAAACGAAACACGGGTATGGTGGGATCCACTCAGTGTGGACACAGCATGTATGGAGAGCCGATAACTCAGTTCAAGAATGGTGGGAGCCCCCCATAATGGGCATGGTAGGTGTGCAGAGCCGGGGAACTAACCTCAGGGATGGTGGGAACCCCTCATGGGCACAGCAGGTGTGCAGACCCAGGATGCAGTATAGAGATGGACACCTCAGATGTTCAGACATAGAAACTCAACACAGGCACAGCAGGGGTGTAGAGTCAAGAACTTGGTACTGGTGGGACATCCTCATCCTGGTTTGCAGATCTGGGAATTCAGCAGAGAGATCCCCGATACAGTCCACCTATTGGGATTGTTCGGACCTTTTACATGATTTGCTCAGAACCTGCCTCTAGAGTCCAGGAAAGGCAGGAACGCCCTGCTGGGCCTCCTGGTTCTGCAGCATGTGGAGGACCTTCGGTTGCGTGCCTTGTGCCGGTCAGCAGAGATTGCCGGTTGGTGAAGCAGGAGCTGCTGTTGCACGCCATGGTATAGAAGTCGACTAATTAAGTGGCTTTGGATGTTTGCTCTGACGTCTGTCATCATCTCCCACTTTCTGGACTGCAGGAACTGCGTAATTGTTTGGGAATCTTCACCGTGTGAGGTTAACCCCTTTCTTCTCGGAGTCGGCGCTCTTGTTTTTCAGCTTTGGCCGCCATTCTTGTTCCTGGGCTCCTGTAGGATGTGTCTGACTTCTCACAGATGACAAATCGGGCTCTGGGCCGGTTCCAGGCTCCGTATCTTAGGAACATGTTAGCTGCCTTTCTCAAGAGGCTCAGTAGCTTCATTGTGGCACACGCCGGCCGGGGAGGGGCTTCTGGTGCCACCCTGTGATGTCCTAGGAAGGAGATCTGGGTCACCAATATTTGGCATGCTGCTGGAGAGGCGGTGACCTCCTCTGGTCATGTGATTTGGAGTATTTCATTGTGGAGGATATTTGATGAATCCGAGTCAGGTGCTTACAGCCAGTAAAGAGCATATGCAGTTTTGCAGCAGGTGCTGTTGAGCAGAGGGGTAGCAGTGATGGAGCAGACTTGTTTTTTTTCCCCATGAAAGTTTTAGTGCAGTTTCAAAAAGTGACGCTAAGACCCGCCATCACTATGCTGTCGTGGGAGGAGCAGGAGGTACATAGCCAGAGCAGAGCTGTGGGAGTGACCCAGCAGGCTCCACCCACTACAAGCTGCCTGCAGAAAACTACAGGAGGGGGCGGAGAAAAGACCAGTCACCTTGCATAAGTGGGGAGAGAGAGCAGAGCTGTAGGAGGGGCCTAGCAGGCTCCACCCACTACAGACTTTCTGCAGAAAACTACAGGAGCGGGTGGAGAAAAGACCAGTCATCCTGCACAAGTGGGGGGGGAGAGAGCAGAGCTGTGGGAGGGGTATAACAGGCTCCTCCCATTAGACTTTCTACAGAAAACTACAGGAGGGGGCGGAGAAAAGACCAGTCATACTGCACAAGTGGGGGGAGAGAGCAGAGCTGTGGGAGGGGTATAACAGGCTCCTCCTATTAGACTTTCTACAGAAAACTACAGGAGGGAGCGGAGAAAAGACCAGTCATCCTGCACAAGTGAGGGGGAGAGAGCAGAGCTGTGGGAGGGGTATGACAGGCTCCTCCCATTAGACTTTCTACAGAAATCTACAGGAGGGGGCGGAGAAAAGACCAGTCACCTTGCACAAGGGGAGATTGAGAGAGCAGAGCTGTGGGAGGAGCCTAGCAGGTTCTACCCACTGCAGGCTGCCTGCAGAAATCGAGGGGGGTGGAGAAAAGACCAGTCACCCCGCACAAGGAGAGCGAGTGGCAGTGAGCGGTCTTTGACAGGAAGTCTCACACTGGATTACTGCACAGATCTGGAAGAAATGCACAGAACCCATCAAGATTAAAAGTAACCAAAATGATCTTTGTTTGGTTAGTTGCTTTAAAGGGCACGGGAGACATCAGGGGTCTACTGGACCCCTGATGTCTCTATACAGAATACCTATTACCTGCTCAAAGCCCCCTTGTGATAGCAGTAAAGGTAAAGTGAAACTTCCCTCTCTCAATCAACATTGACTATTTTGAATTCTTATGATTCCTGAGCTCTTTAACCGCTTCCCGTCCGGCCCATGTATATAAACGGCCTCCCCGCTCCCTGCTTGTGCGCGCTCCCTGAGAGCACACAGCGCCGCGATCCAGTCCTGCTGTATCCTCCGTACACAGTGGAACACCGATCGCTGCACGGGACCTCTGTCTGAGGTCCCGATCATGTGATCACTGATTGGCCAATCAGTAATCACACGAAGAGTAGTAAGCAAGATGTCACTTATGACGACATTACTTACTACGTATGAAATCTGTGCATGATCACAGAGATAACATGGTACAGGGCTATTCACAACAGCCTTGTACCATGTGACAAGCTGTGACCAATCACAGCTCTCACAGTATTTCTCAAAAAAAATCATCACCCCCCCACAAGTAGTACAGTGTCACCATGCTGACACTGCACTGCTAGGGTGACAGTATGTAAAAAAAAAAAGTAAATGAAAATAAAAAAAAATTTTTTGAAACATAATTTTTGGTTATAAACCAGTTTGGGTTTTTTTACTAAATAAATACATTTTTGGCCAAGAGTTATGAAGAAAGATTTATTATTTAATTTTGATTGTAAGCTCCCAGGATCAGGGCCCTCCTATCCCTCCTTGTATTGAACTGTATTGTCTCCCGTTATATTGTAAAGCTCTGAGCAAACTGTTGGTGCCATAAATCCTGTATAATAATAATAATAATAATAATATTTGCAAAATTTTATAAGAAACTTTTTTTTTTCAAAATTTTTGGACTTTTTTACTTGTATAGCAAAAAAAAAATCCCAAAGGTGAATAAATACCACCAAAATAAAGTTTTTTTTAATCTGTCTCAAAAAAATGCTAAAAAATTCATATGGGTACAGTGTTGCATGACCGCACAATTGTCATTCAAAGTGTGACAGCACTGAAAGCTGAAAATTGGCCTGGACTGGAAGGGGGGGAAAGTGTCCGGACTGGAAGGGGGTGAAAGTGTCCGGACTGGAAGGGGGTGAAAGTGTCCGGACTGGAAGGGGGTGAAAGTGTCCGGACTGGAAGGGGGTGAAAGTGTCCGGACTGGAAGGGGGTGAAAGTGTCCGGACTGGAAGGGGGTGAAAGTGTCCGGACTGGAAGGGGGTGAAAGTGTCCGGACTGGAAGGGGGTGAAAGTGTCCGGACTGGAAGGGGGTGAAAGTGTCCGGACTGGAAGGGGGGGAAAGTGTCCGGACTGGAAGGGGAGGAAAGTGTCCGGACTGGAAGGGGGGGGAAAGCGTCCGGACTGGAAGGGGGGGGGAAAGCGTCCGGACTGGAAGGGGGGGGAAAGCGTCTGGACTGGAAGGGGGGGGGAAAGCGTCTGGACTGGAAGGGGGGGGAAAGCGTCCGGACTGGAAGGGGGGGGGGAAGCGTCCGGACTGGAAGGGGGGGGGGAAGCGTCCGGACTGGAAGGGGGGGGGGAAAGCGTCCGGACTGGAAGGGGGGGGGAAAGCGTCCGGACTGGAAGGGGGGGGGGAAAGCGTCCGGACTGGAGGGGGGGGGGGGGAAAGCGTCCGGACTGGAAGGGGGGGGGGAAAGCGTCCGGACTGGAAGGGGGGGGGGGAAGCGTCCGGACTGGAAGGGGGGGGGGGGGAAGCGTCCGGACTGGAAGGGGGGGGGGGGGAAAGCGTCCGGACTGGAAGGGGGGGGGGGGGGAAAGCGTCCGGACTGGAAGGGGGGGGGGGGGAAAGCGTCCGGACTGGAAGGGGGGGGGGGGGGAAGCGTCCGGACTGGAAGGGGGGGGGGGGGGGAAGCGTCCGGACTGGAAGGGGGGGGGGGGGGAAGCGTCCGGACTGGAAGGGGGGGGGGGGGGGAAGCGTCCGGACTGGAAGGGGGGGGGGGAAAGCGTCCGGACTGGAAGGGGGGGGGGAAAGCGTCCGGACTGGAAGGGGGGGGGGAAAGCGTCCGGACTGGAAGGGGGGGGGGAAAGCGTCCGGACTGGAAGGGGGGGGGGGGGAAAGCGTCCGGACTGGAAGGGGGGGGGGGGAAAGCGTCCGGACTGGAAGGGGGGGGGGAAGCGTCCGGACTGGAAGGGGGGGGGAAGCGTCCGGACTGGAAGGGGGGGGGAAGCGTCCGGACTGGAAGGGGGGGGGGGGGGAAAGCGTCCGGACTGGAAGGGGTTAAGTTTAGGGTGAAGGTCCATGTTGATGCTGACCGGAGTTTCAGTGTACTGACAAATTATTATTTTTGGTATGAAATACATTCTCCATTGTTACTGTTGAGGGACGTTCTATGGCCCCTCCCTCTTAGATTGTAAGCTCCCAGGATCAGGGCCCTCCTATCCCTCTTGTATTGAACTGTATTGTTGCCGTATTGTCTCCCGTTATATTGTAAAGTGCTGAGCAAACTGTAGGCGCCATAAATCCTGTATAATAATAATATAAATCCTGTATAATAATCGTAATTTTTTCTGAATCCCAGAACATTATTGATAGCGCCACGGGAAAAAAGTAATGTATATCAATAAAGTGAAAAAACCCCCAAAAAACAAAGCTGAAGAACCTAACCTAAAATATGTATAATTGTATTGTTATTGTACTGTCGCATGTTCTGTCTCCCATTATATTGTAAAGTGCTGAGCAAACTGTTGGCGCCATATAAATCCTGTATAATAATAATAATGTTCTGGGATTCAGAAAATGATGGATAGCGCCACAGAAAAAAAATAATATATCAAAGTGAAAAAAAAAATTAAACCGGCAGAACCTAACCTAAAAAAGGTGCATATAATAAAAACAGGTTGCGCTTACATTATCAAAAATGTGAATCAAATAGGTAATATATTTCTCTTACCTATTTGATTCACATTTTTGATATAAGCGCAACCTGTCTTTTTGATTCTTACTGTTCCGGGATTATTCTTGGTGCGGGGGAACTGTGGACACATAGAGTCCTGTGTCCATGTAAACCTTTTCCATAGGAAACACTCGCACTTTATTTTCCTCGATAGGCAAGGTGTCATTTACGTCACGGGGACCTTCTTCTTCTGGGAACCATTAAGTTCCTGCCTGACGTCACCCGAAGGACCGCTTTAATCGAATTGGCGTGTTATTTTAGTCGTCCCCATTCATCAGCGCCTCATTACAGGTCTTCCAGATCTCTCAAGCTGCAGAGAATTCTTGTCACTTGTCCTATCTGTTCCGCCTCGACCTCCTCGGTCATGGAGAACGCCTTTCATGAGGTCTGCTGAGAGAAGAAAAAAAAGTTCTTTGTTTCCCTGTGCGCTGAATCGATGAGAGAGCTGGGGGGGGGGGGGGGAGTAATAAAAATACCTTGTAGTGCGTTCCGCGTCACTGCCTCTATTGGCCGGCCATTTACCGCCCCCACATAGCATAGCGCCATGCTGGGTGGGACTGCGGCCCCTAAAGAGGAACTTTGCTTTGTGTTCAGTGAGTACATGACCCGGACCATTGCTGTGCTGTGTACCTTCTGCTGCTGCATTCTCATTATTTACTATAACACGGGTCTAAGCAGATTGGCAAATAAGCCATTTTACTGCCCTTCAGGCTTTAGGGGGCCGGACTGTGGCCAATAGGAGTAGAAAAGGTCCCGATGTCAGTAGGGAAAAAACAATGCCCCATCATTGGTGTCAGTGGGAGGAATAGTGCCCCATCAGTGGTGTCAGTGGGAGGAATAGGGCCCCATCAGTGGTGTCAGTGGGAGGAATAGGGCCCCATCAGTGGTGTCAGTGGGAGGAATAGGGCCCCATCAGTGGTGTCAGTGGGAGGAATAGGGCCCCATCAGTGGTGTCAGTGGGAGGAATAGTGCCCCATCATTGGTGTCAGTGGGAGGAATAGTGCCCCATCATTGGTGTCAGTGGGAGGAATAGTGCCCCATCATTGGTGTCGGTGGGAGGAATAGTGCCCCATCATTGGTGTCGGTGGGAGGAATAGTGCCCCATCATTGGTGTCAGTGGGAGGAATAGTGCCCCATCATTGGTGTCGGTGGGAGGAATAGTGCCCCATCATTGGTGTCGGTGGGAGGAATAGTGCCCCATCATTGGTGTCGGTGGGAGGAATAGTGCCCCATCATTGGTGTCGGTGGGAGGAATAGTGCCCCATCATTGGTGTCAGTGGGAGGAATAGTGCCCCATCATTGGTGTCAGTGGGAGGAATAGTACCCCATCATTGGTATCAGTGGGAGGAATAGACCCCATCAATGGGAGGAATAGGGCCCCATCAGTGGTGTCAGTGGGAGGAATAGTGCCCCATCATTGATATCAGTGGGAGGAATAGTGCCCCATCATTGGTGTCAGTGGGAGGAATAGTGCCCCATCATTGGTGTCAGTGGGAGGAATAGGGCCCCATCAGTGGTGTCAGTGGGAGGAATTGGGCCCCATCAGTGGTGTCAGTGGGAGGAATAGGGCCCCATCAGTGGTGTCAGTGGGAGGAATAGGGCCCCATCAGTGGTGTCAGTGGGAGGAATAGGGCCCCATCAGTGGTGTCAGTGGGAGGAATAGGGCCCCATCAGTGGTGTCAGTGGGAGGAATAGGGCCCCATCAGTGGTGTCAGTGGGAGGAATTGGGCCTCATCATTGGTGTCAGTGGGAGGAATAGGGCCCCATCAGTGGTGTTGGTGGGAGGAATAGGGCCCCATCAGTGGTGTCGGTGGGAGGAATAGGGCCCCATCAGTGGTGTCGGTGGGAGGAATAGGGCCCCATCAGAGGTGTCGGTGGGAGGAATAGGGCCCCATCAGAGGTGTCGGTGGGAGGAATAGGGCCCCATCAGAGGTGTCGGTGGGAGGAATAGGGCCCCATCAGAGGTGTCGGTGGGAGGAATAGGGCCCCATCAGTGGTGTCAGTGGGAGGAATAGGGCCCCATCAGTGGTGTCCTCTACTTTAATAAATATATAATGCTTAGGTGTTCTAAGACATTTTGTAGCAAAAAAAAAAAACAAAAACAAAAACTGATTTTAAAATGTGAACAAAAAGTGCCAGAAATGGCGCGGGGGCTGAAGCGGTTAAATATGTAAATTGACGGCGCTATATAAGTACCTCTAATAAATGTAGTTTCAGAGCCGGCAAAGGTTACTTCTCTTCCCTTTTTTTTTTTTTTTTTTAACTTTAACATCGTTGCCAGGGGCGGAGTGATACTTGAGTGACAGCTCTGGGGCTGCTGACATCACATTCAAGATGGCGGCATCCAGTTGCAGTCTCGGGGCTTTTGGAAGGCCAAACCCAAGGGAGGCTTTTGTAGGTCCATAACGTACATAAAACATTACACAAAAGCCTATGGGAAGATGGTTGTAATGCTGCGGTCCCCAACCAGGATCTGTTTCGTGATAGACAATTATTCAATGGGTGGGGGGAGGGGAGAGGTTGGGGGTGAGGTTTATATAGCCTACCGAGGGCTACTTCACACAGTGTATGGTGACCGAGGTCTTACTGCATTGTAAATGTCTGTCACTGTAAGGACACACAGGAAACAATTGTTTCTTGTGTATCCCATTCGCACTGCAATGCAGCCTAAGGCTGTGCTAGAATGCAGACATACTGGATTGAATCGCAGTGTACCTTGCCAAATCGCGTGGTAGTGTACGGCAGTGCGTTGCCGTGAATGAAGTGTACATTTTGTACTCTTCAAGCTTGTACAAAAGAAAAAGGGAGCCGTGCTATGCGCCGAATTGCGCACCACACTCACCCTACCACAACCGGGAATGGACAGCTGCCAGAGAGGGGTAAAGTGCTCCGTTCCCATACAGATCACTCCTTCGGCTGGGCAGCCTGGTTCCTAACCGGTCACGGGCTGGTACTGGTCCGTGGCCTGGTTCCTAACAGTGGCCTGGTTCCTAACAGTGGCCTGGTTCCTAACAGGTCGCAGGCCGGTACCTGTCCGTGGCCTGGTTCCTAACAGATTCGCGGGCCGGTACCGATCCGCAGCCTTGTTCCTAACAGGTTTGCGGGCCGGTACTGGTTCCTAAAAGGTCCGCGGCCTGGTACCGACCCGCGGCCTGGTTCCTAACAGGTCCGCGGCCTGGTACCAGGCCACGGACCTGTTAGGAACAAGTACTGGCCCGCGAACCTGCGGCCTGGTATCTAACAGGCCCGCGGCCTGGTTCCGGGAACTTTTGTTGTACTGGATTTATGGCGCCAGGGTCTCTTTTTTTTTTTTTTTTTAAGGGCATTCCATCACTGGGAAAGAAGGGTTGAAATTTATGAACGATTCTGCCTCTAGTGAAAAATCACCAGTGCTAGGATCTCTGTCCCTACAGGATCGCTCTCTCGCTTGTTAAGGCAGCAGAATGTCGCCCCCCCCCCCCCACAATCTCTAGCGATCAATTTCAACAGCGTTCTGGCCACAGAGGGAAATTATTCCGTAGGGACAGACAAGTCTTCATCCATCCTGCGTTGGACAAGTTCTCTCTAGAATCGCTCATCTGACATCATCCTTCATCTTCCTTCCCTGCTTCTGTAGTGTACATTCTGGTTGTTTCGTATTTTTTATGATTGTGTTCTATTTATAGATTCCTTTCTGTGCCTCCGGTTAAATTCGGTTATGTAAAGAGACTTGTTTTCTATCAGGCTGATGCACTTGTTCTAAGAGAATGAGTAAAGAACAATCACTCTTCAGCTCTGAAAAGAGGTGGAACAGCCTACGTACGTGATTAGGAAATGCGGCTTTCCCCTTGCAGGGATACACTATATCAGGATTTCTCAGCTAGGGTTCCTCCAGAAGTTGCCAGAGGTTCTCTGAACAATGGGCAAGTTCTGCCTCTCAGAGAAGTTCCTACTCTTCCCTTGAGTCTTGACCCGAATACATTTTCCACATTTGAGTCTGTATAAATCAGGGTTTCTCAACTAGGGTTCCTCCAGAAGTTGCCAGGGGTTCTCTGAACAATGGGCAAGTTCTGCCTCTCAGAGAAGTTCCTACTCTTCCCTTGAGTCTTGACCTCAATACATTTTCCACATTTGAGTCTGTATAAATCAGGGTTTCTCAACTAGGGTTCCTCCAGAAGTTGCCAGGGGTTCTCTGAACAATGGGCAAGTTCTGCCTCTCAGAGAAGTTCCTACTCTTCCCTTGAGTCTTGACCCGAATACATTTTCCACATTTGAGTCTGTATAAATCAGGATTTCTCAGCTAGGGTTCCTCCAGAAGTTGCCAGGGGTTCTTTGAACAATGGGCAAGTTCTGCCTCTCAGAGAAGTTCCTACTCTTCCCTTGAGTGTTGACCTCAATACATTTTCCAGATTTGAGTCTGTATAAATCAGGGTTTCTCAACTAGGGTTCCTCCAGAAGTTGCCAGGGGTTCTCTGAACAATGAGCAAGTTCTGCCTCTCAGAGAAGTTCCTACTCTTCCCTTGAGTCTTGACCCGAATACATTTTCCACATTTGAGTCTGTATAAATCAGGGTTTCTCAACTAGGATTTTGTAGAACACCAGATGCTGCTAGGGGTTCCTTGAGCAATGGAAAATTTCAGCTCCTCCAGATAAGTTCCTACTGACACCATTTAAATTTTTTTAGCGATCTGTAAGAGAGTAATTCTTCTCAATGACCGCAAGTGTTTGGAGCATTCTTCCCACTGACCATCATGTATCATGAATAGATAGTCATTTTTGTAATGGTTCCCTGACCCTGGGAAGTTATTTCAAGGGTTCCTCTGTTGGAAAGGTTGAGAGCGGCTACACTGTATGGTCAAAGGTTTGTGGACACCTGACCATCACATCTAATATGGGCTTGCTGTGCACCACTTTTCAAAACCCTCCTGTATTTTTTTTAACTGCGTTAGAGTCGAGCAGTACAACTTCCTCCACTACGTATTTTTGTTGTTTCTGTGCCCATACATTTTCTATGTCTGTTCACCAGCGCCAGCTGTAGGTCTCTCGGCTCTGCTTGCCCAAACCTCAGGGTAGGGAGGTACTCACAATATACCCTTCACATGCATTGGGCTCTAGGGCAGTGGTTCTCAACCCTTTTGAGGCCGGAGTCTGGTAAATTATTCCAAAACTGTTCTTGTCACAACAGAAAGAAATACAAAATGCAAACTATGTATTGAAGTGTTGGAACGCTCTGGATGGGGTTGGGGGTCACTGTAGGGAGATGGGGTATCTGGAGGGTGTTGAGGGACTTTGCAATAGGCTTGCTGGTTCTGTAGGGAATGAGCTTTCTGGAGGGGGCTGGAGGAAACTGGGGAGGGATGGGGGGGGGGGGTCTCTTTGCAGGGGCACCGTAGGAGACTGGAAAGTGCTGTTGGGGACCTGGGGAATGAGGGGGGGGGGGGCGGCTGAAGACAGGGCTGGGACAAGGGATGGGCAGGAGGGGCAGCTGCCCTGGGTGCAGTGGGGATTTGGAGGGGATGTGCTAGAAGGGGACTAGGAGGGTGGATTTGTAATAGGTAGGGGGATTTGATAATTTGGAGAGATTTGTGCTAGAAGGGGAAATTTGGGAGGGAGATTTGTGCTGGGATGGTGATTGGAGGGGGGGAGATTTGAAGGGGGAGAGGATTTATTTACAGAGGAGAAATTTGAGGGTTAGAGGATTTGTTCTAAGAGGAAGAGGGGATTTTTACCGAAAGTGTGAATTTTTTCTATGGGGAGATTTTTGGCTTGTACAAGTAAATTCATGTGAAGATTGGTACTCAAATTATTATTTTTTTTTGAGAGGGGGGAGAGAGGAGATCTTACACATAATGCTTATATTTTTTTGGGGGGGTGGTCATTTGGCATTTTCGCCCAGGGCGCTAGATGCCCTTGTACTGGCACTAGCTGTGGGACATTGGGCAGGGGGAGTGTGGAACACTGTTGGAGGTGGGGGGCACTGTTGTGGGTTGGGCAGCACTGTGGGAATCCACCTGGAAGGTCAGTTGACAGCCACGGATTTAGGGACTGAGCGCAGGCTCCAGCTCTAAACAATCACTTGCAGGGAGGAGCGGGTTAAAGGGAAGTGGCTTTCCACTGGGGCTCTCTGTTCCTGCGGACACAAGGAGACTCATCTACAGTACCTGCTGAGACAATGCAGAGGTGGCTTCACAGGCCTTGGGGTCAGGTACTGAAGTTGGTTGAAGGGACTTGACTCGCAGTAAGCGTTTCTGTTCATGGCAAAAGTGTTCTGTAGGGTTGAGGTCAGGACTCTGTGTAGGCCACCTGAGTTCCTCCACACCAGACTGGTCTAACAATGTCTTTCTGGAGCTGGCTTTGTACACGGGGGCAAAGTCATGGTGGAACAGTAAAGGGTCTTCACCATACTGTTCCCACAAGGTTGGAAGAACACGATTGTCTAATGTGGGGTCTCTCAACCAGGGTTCCATGGAACTCTAGGGTTCCTCCAGCATTTGTCAGGGTTCCTTGAGCAATGCCTGCCTCTCAGGTAAGCTTCCACTAACACCATTGATCTACTAAGCTATCTATCAGGTGCTATTTCTTCCCAATGACCTCGGGTGTAGGGAGCATTCTTCCCGATGACCTCCGGTATAGGGAGCATTCTTCCCACGGACCATCACACTGATGTAACATGAGCTGTAGATGTAGTATTTAGCAAGAGGTTCCCTGAGCTCACAAAGTAATTTCAAGGGTTCCTCTATGTTGAAAAGGTTGAGCGAGGATGTTCTAATGCAGTGGTTCTCAACCTGTGGGTCGCGACCCCTTTGGGGGTCGGAAAGGAAAAAATGTCACCAGCACACCGAGGATCACCAATATGGGTCCAAAGGTTTTAATAAACCATCACATAGTTACAGCAAGGCAACGTTTCGGAGTCTCGCAGGACCCCTTCATCAGGCATGTGACAAATTGTGATAGAAACTGGAGAACTATTTAAGAAAACCATCCACCACCCCCTTTGGGAGTCGAACAACCCTTTCACAGGGGTCACCTAAGACCATCGGAAAACACATATTTCCGATGTGTAAGAGCAGCTACTGTGTTGAAAGCAGCAGTATTGGAGGTAAAACGACACTTCATGAATTATAATTACTGGGTAAATAATTTTATGGTTGGGGGCAGGGGCGGACTGACCATTTGGAAACTCTAGCACTGCCCGAGGGCCCAAGGTCAGTGGGGGGCCCCATGAGATGCCCATGGTACCTTTTTCATAGGCTTTTTTGAGTTTGGGCAAGGACACAGGGGCCCCATGATCCCCTATTGCCCCCTGGTTGGGGGGTCACCACAACATGAGGAACTGTATTATTATTATTATTATTATTACTTCGAGTTTATATACCGCCAAAGGGTTTGCTCAGCGCTGTACAATAGAGGGGGGGACAATACATGAAACAGTACAACAATAACAAACAACGTAAGAGGGCCCTACTCTTACGAGCTTACAATCTAGGAGGGAGGGGGTAAAGGTACAGTAGGAAGTGGCTGAGGGGAATGAGGGGTGGGAGGAAAGAGGGAGAATGGCCGTTAGGTGAGGGTGAGGTAGGCTTCCCTGAAGAGATGGGTTTTGAGGGAGCGCCTGAATGTGAAGAGGGAAGGCGACAGTCTGATGGATTGGGGCAGTGAGTTCCAGAGGATGGGGGAGGACCTGGAGAAGTCCTGCAGTCGTGCATGGGAGGAGGAGACCAGGGAGCAGGATAGAAGGAGGTCCTGTGAGGAGTGAAGGGTACGGGTTGGGTGGTACTTGGGGATCAGGTTGGTGAGGTAGTCAGGGACAGTGTTGTGAACGACTTTGTAGGTCAGGGTTAGGAGTTTAAATTTGATGCGTTGGGCAATCGGGAGCCAGTGGAGGCAGAGGCAGAGGGGGGTGGAGGACACGGAGTGGAGGCCAGTGGAGGGAGAGGCAGAGGGGGGTGGAGGACACTGAGTGGAGTCCAGTGGAGGGATTGGCAGAGGGGGGTGGAGGACACTGAGTGGAGTCCAGTGGAGGGATTGGCAGAGGGGGGTGGAGGACACGGAGTGGAGGCCAGTGGAGGGAGAGGCAGAGGGGGGTGGAGGACACTGAGTGGAGTCCAGTGGAGGGATTGGCAGAGAGGGGTGGAGGACACTGAGTGGAGTCCAGTGGAGGGATTGGCAGAGGGGGGTGGCAGAGGTGGAGCGGGTGGTGAGGTGGATGAGTCTGGCCGCTGAGTTCAGGATGGTCTGGAGCGGGGAGATTAAAGGGTCGCGGCACTAGGAAGGTTGAGAAGCACGTGTCTAATGTCTTTTTATGTTGTAATAATACCCATACCCTTCAATGGAAACCCCTAAATTCAGTCATTTGGATGGAGCGATACGTTCGGCCATACTGTGCATACTTACACACCAAGGTTTGTAGAACATTAATAGGATTATCTTCATCTTTTGGTTCACATTCATAAACATATCTAAAATAAACTCTAAAAAGACAATTTCCTTCATTGCTGAATACTTTGATTTGTTCATTACGGTGGGAGTCTGGACAGCGAAGGAATGTTCTATTGACAACACAGAACAACCTTGGAATTTGTGTCCTTTGCTGCTCAGCCTTGTGCTAGATTTACAGCGAGCGAGCGAGCAGATCACCGTTCCTCTGTGCCCCTGAGCTGTCACTCCGGAACGTCCTCCCTCTCCCTCGCTCTGCATTTCTCCTCCATAGCCTGGCTCGCTGCTCACAGAACACCATGTGCTATTTTTATACATCTCCTGTCTTGCAGTGAAAAACCATTAAATCCGCGTTCAGCGACAGGCCAGGGTGCGGATAGCCAGGGATTTATTTTTACTCGGCATTCAAAATCCATTTTTATCCGTTTTTGTAGAAAGGGTGCCCTTGGTGCTTACCTCCTCCGCCGCGTTCAGATATTTTTATGTACGTCGGACGGGGAAAGGTGAAGGGTGGAATTAGGTAGCGTCGGGTAGATATATGCCGTGTCCTTTCTTTTCCAATTGCTATCTGTTCTCGAATATATTTCGTAGGTAAGCCTTGTGTCCGCTGTGCGGGGCAGCAGATTTAAAGCTTTACGGTAAGCTGGTAAGCGTTCACTCCAACGAAAAACTGAAAGTTAAAAGCCTCAACTCACGGCTGCCTTTTGTTGACCTTTTCTGAAAATGGCAGTTGCCCTTCTTTCATGCTGATCCAGTGGCTTCATTACTAAAGGTGGCGTATAGTGTAACACATTGGGACCCAACCTAAAAGATTTTTTGATAGACTTCCTATTTAATCACTTGCCTACCGGGCACTTCTACCCCCTTCCTGCCTACAGGGCACTTCTACCCCCTTCCTGCCTACAGGGCACTTCTACCCCCTTCCTGCCTACCGGGCACTTCTACCCCCTTCCTGCCTACCGGGCACTTCTACCCCCTTCCTGCCTACCGGGCACTTCTACCCCCTTCCTGCCTACCGGGCACTTCTACCCCCTTCCTGCCTACCGGACACTTCTACCCCCTTCCTGCCTACCGGACACTTCTACCCCCTTCCTGCCTACAGGACACTTCTACCCCCTTCCTGCCTACAGGACACTTCTACCCCCTTCCTGCCTACCGGGCACTTCTACCCCCTTCCTGCCTACCGGGCACTTCTACCCCCTTCCTGCCTACCGGGCACTTCTACCCCCTTCCTGCCTACCGGACACTTCTACCCCCTTCCTGCCTACCGGACACTTCTACCCCCTTCCTGCCTACCGGACACTTCTACCCCCTTCTTGCCTACCGGACACTTCTACCCCCTTCCTGCCTACCGGACACTTCTACCCCCTTCCTGCCTACCGGACACTTCTACCCCCTTCCTGCCTACCGGACACTTCTACCCCCTTCCTGCCTACAGGACACTTCTACCCCCTTCCTGCCTACAGGGCACTTCTACCCCCTTCCTGCCTACAGGGCACTTCTACCCCCTTCCTGCCTACAGGACACTTCTACCCCCTTCCTGCCTACAGGGCACTTCTACCCCCTTCCTGCCTACCAGGCCAATTTTCAGCTTTCAGCGCTGCCGCACTTTGACAATTGTGCGGTCATGCAACATTGTACCCATGTGAAATTTTTATCATTTTTTTCTCACAAATAGAGCTTTCTTTTGGTGGTATTTAATCACTGCTGGGCACTTTACTTTTTGTGCTATAAGTAAACAAAGTGCAAAAAAATTTGAAAAAAAAAAAAAGTTTTTTTGTTTCTATCATAACATTTTTCAAACAGGTAATTTTTATCCACTGATGTGCGTTGATGAGGCGGCACTGATAGGCGGCACTGAAGGGCACGGATAGGCGGCACTGATAAGCAGCACTAATGAGGTGGCACGGATAGGCGGCACTGATAGGCAGCACTAATGAGGTGTCACGGATAGGTGGTACTGATATGTGGCACTGATAGGCGACACTGATAATGGGTACTGATAGACAGCACTGATAGGTGGCACTGACTGGCACAACCGCTGGGCACTGGTGGGCACTGGTAGGTGGCACTGGTGGGCACTGGTGGGTGGCACTGGTGGGCACAGGTGGGTGACATTTCTGGGCACAGGTGGTGACACTGCTGGGTGACACAGGTGGGTGCACTGCTGGGTGACACAGGTGGGCGCACTGCTGGGTGACACAGGTGGGCACCGATCATCAGGGCACTGGTGATCAGTGACCCTGATGATCGGTGCCGATCCCCGCTCTGACAACTGCCGGATTTCAGCAGTACTTTCCTCACGATCTGACAGCGTGAAGAAAGTGCAGCCGAGAACCAGCATTTGCATTTTCCCGGTGATCAGCGTGTCATTGGACACGGCTGATCACGTGGTAAAAGGCCGATCACAGAGATCGCCGGGAGCGCGCCCCCCGAGCGCATTCTGGGAGGACGTCCTATGACATCCACCCAGAACTGGCCGGCTAGTGTAGCCGTCATTCGGCTATCTGCGGTGGGCAATTAGTTAAAGGAGATGTATGGCCAAACCCTTTTTGGCTATAATTCCTGCTGAGGAACACCGGTGTGCACATCATTTTGCAATCCTGTGACCCATTTTCAGCCAACAGTGGGCAAAAACTCAGCCGGTCCAGGCTCTGCAGGGGTCCTGTCACTAATGTCGGGACATGCCCAGATCCTTGACTGGTAGCAGATTCCGGCACGAAGGATTTATCTCGCCCCATATACAGCCCTGCACTCCAGTGAGCGCTGGAGGGGCAGAACAGAGAGCTGGTGACTGGCTCTTTGCTCACTGAAGGCTAAGAACTGAGTGATCAACGGTCTTTGATCGCTCAATTCTCAGTCTTAGAAGCAGTGGGGGACAGATGCAGCATCAGATCGATGCTGCATCCACCTGGTTCAGGGGTAGGCAACCTGCGGCTCTCCAGCTGTTGCAGGACTACAAGTTCCATCATGCCTCTACAAAACTGACAGTTACAGCTATGACTTGCAATGTTAATAAATCTGCCACCTAAATAAATATCGCCCCACAAAGTGTTACACAGTGCAGTGAATTCACACATTGTTTTTGTAGAATTTATTTAAAAGGATAATGCACTTTGTATGATTTCTTTTTTTTTTTTTTTTTTTTTTTTATTTTGATCGGTCGTGAAAGCCTTTGAGAGGCTCTGATATTTGGACATTTCTGTGAAATCACCTTTATGACTTTTTTGTAGGACACTTGTGTGGTTTTTATTATAATTTTTTGGACTTTGATTATTATTTTTTATTTAAATTTTATTATTTACTTTGTTGGGCGTTATATATTTAGGTGTCATTTTTATTATTTATTTATTAGTTACGTCTTCAGGGGTGAAGGTGAAATATATGCTATAAGGGGTACTTTATATTATTAGATTTACTTATTTATTTTGGAGTGGCATTGCCATTATTATAGTTTTGTAATGTTGCAATGCCTCATGGGAAATGTAGTTCCACAACAGCTAGAGAACCGCAGGTTGCCTACCCCTGACCTAGGTGAATGAGTAGAGCTGCCTTGTCTTCCACCTTTTACCCCTTTTGTTAATCTACTTTTTTTTTAGATCATTCCTACCTTTTATCCTCAACCTGCTCGCCCACGCAGCAAATCCAGAGTTGTTCTGCTGTGCTCCGCCGCTCTGCTGTTGTACATTGGGTCCTGGCGTTGCTATTTTCCTTTATAGTGGGAGTCTGTTGTCTCTTCTGGTTCCTGCAGATGGTCCCCTGAGGACAAGGTTTGAGTCCTCCTTCTTTCAGGGTTGTCTATCCCCTTCTGATGTCCCAGGAGGCTCCAGGAGCAGGGTTCTAGGTGGTTCTCGCCTAGTTGAGAATGGAGGCAGGGGGTTGGGTGGAATACAAAAGGAAAAAAAAAAAAAAAAGTAAATGAAAACTAAAGTCTGCGAATATGTGGTGGGAGGCAAACAATGGGGCAAAGTGGTTTCTGAGTGAAGATCCACTTGACTTGTAGTCTTTCTTTTCGGTGAGGTCAGTTCTTTAGGAATGCATAGGGTATTGGTGCCTGCATCTAACATTGGGGAAAGGTGTCCCCATTTCCGAATTTCCTCTTGTCATCTGTTCATCGGTGACAGCCGGTACATTTTGGCCTTCCCATTTCTATCTGGCTTGGTGACAATGGTCACCAGGACAAAAGGAGGAGATGAATCTACCCAGCAAGGACATAGGACTCTGTAAAGCCTAACAGATTCCAAACCAGCCTTTCTCAACCAGGGTGCCTTGAGGTTCCTTCAGGGGTGCCATGGAAAATTGTCTAAAAATTGCCCAAAACTTGTATACAAGCCAGCGGGGTGGAACAAGCCGGCCTTTTAGTTACACAAAGCCACAGGTTTTCATTGTTCACCATTACGACCTTCTAGCCGCCAGCGTCCTGACAACCAATGGCATCATCAGTTGATAAGGAGGATGTCCGCTGCCTGCACAGCATCCTAGTTTGACCCTTCCCTGCCCCTCTCCATCAGCTCTGGGGTTACATTAGCTCAGTGATGAAGAAAAACTGAGGGAGAGGAGAAACATTGGAATACTAGTCTGTACCAGTGTGCAAAAGTGTATTTGCTTTGGGAGAATAAATCACCTCCAATGTTGGGTGTCCTACATGTGTGGATGTTGCTGCGTTATATTAACCTCTTGGCGCCGGCCGAACGCAAATGTGCGGCCTCCCGGCGTCTGGGCCTAAACACCTAGTGGCCACACATTTGCATTCTATTAATAGAACATGCTCCCAGCACACATGTCCGGTACTCACGGAAAGGTCCCGATCTCCTCTTGCGATTGTGACCTTTCCTGATCATGTGACCGCCGTGACAGCGAAATACCGGCGGTCACATGACCCTAAACCCTGCCCCACCTCCCGGCTTCTGAAACCCTTAAAGGGCCTGAAGGCGCCGACGCCAAGGGGCTAAACTATTAGAATTGTTGTTCACATTTTAGAATCAGAGGCCTCAAGACTTGTCCATCATTTTAAAGGGTGCCTCGGGACTGTCCATAATTTAAAGGGTGCTTTGAATGAAAAAAGGTTGAGAAACACTGTAACGGAACTGGACCCCGACTGCACTAGGGTATTTCCGTTAGACTCCCGATTCCTTGTCCGAACACAGATCCACGGACACCACCGCTGACCATACAAGACGAGACAGCACCAGACTTGTATTAAAACAGGAAATGGACTGCTTTATTTTAACACAGACACAAGATATATACATTCAAGCAGCCACCCCCCACCAAGCCAATACACAAACACATACAACCCATAATAGTTTGCTCCCAAGCCAGACACACCATAGAACAATGGGACCACCACATGGCATTAAACAATGAACAACCCCCACACCCCACCTATACATGTCTACTCAATAGCAGGACATTCCACTCTGTACCCCTAACAGGCACAGGGTGACTTACACATAATAGGGATATGGGGAGCTGAAACAGGGGTCTCCTCACCTCTCCAAAGGGGGCTGTGTTCCATGGGCCCCCCACCCAAAGTGACTCTGGTTACACACTGGTCTAAACCAAAGATAAGCAAACAATTTGGTTGGAGGCGCGCTTTAACAGGGCATAAATGAAAATCCCTAGAACTCCGAGCTCCCGTCCTAATGGTCGGCACTCAGACTCCGTGCACCTGCTCCCCTGTAAAAATCCCGATTCCAGCTGACGAGTCCTCTTTACCAAGCTGCCTAATTGTCTTCATCTGGCAGAGGGCCGGCGAGGAATTGATTTCAGTTTAAATCTGTTCCTTCGGTCCAGGAAGATAAACAAGTTGCTGTGTAAACAGGATTATTTTAAACCCGGATATATTTGTGCTTTTAGCAGCAATGACACAAAGTCCTACGAAATAATATAAAGGCTCCAACCGCTCCATCGCCCCCAACTTCCCCTCCCCTCCGCTGGATAGACGAGGGTGGAATGGCTGCTATTGATTCCGATCCGTAAGTAGTTCTATCTATAGGATCTGACATCCGGGGATTCAGCAAATTCAATAGATTAGTTTGTATCATTGTTTTTGGTACCGATGAATGCATTAATAATGACCACACATGTGACCCGTGCTGACGAGATGACGGAGATTGGATGTGGTTTGTGACAGTTGGGCGTGGAGAAGCGGCTTTCAACCAGATCTCACCAGTGAGCAGGTTATCCTCTCTAGGTATAAAAAACCAAATAACTGCGCTTAACCCCTTCCAGTCCGGACACTTTCCCCCCCTTCCAGTCCGGACACTTTCCTCCCTTCCAGTCCGGACGCATTCACTCCCTTCCAGTCCGGACACTTTCCCCCCCTTCCAGTCCGGACACTTTCCCCCCCTTCCAGTCCGGACACTTTCCCCCCCTTCCAGTCCGGACACTTTCCCCCCTTCCAGTCCGGACACTTTCCCCCCCTTCCAGTCCGGACACTTTCCCCCCCTTCCAGTCCGGACACTTTCCCTCCCTTCCAGTCCGGACACTTTCACTCCCTTCCAGTCCGGACACTTTCACTCCCTTCCAGTCCGGACACTTTCACTCCCTTCCGGTCCGGACACTTTCACTCCCTTCCGGTCCGGACACTTTCACTCCCTTCCGGTCCGGACACTTTCCCCCCCTTCCGGTCCGGACGCATTCACTCCCCCCTTCCGGTCCGGACGCATTCACTCCCCCCTTCCGGTCCGGGCGCATTCACTCCCCCCTTCCGGTCCGGGCGCATTCACTCCCCCCTTCCGGTCCGGGCGCTTTCCCCCCCCCCCCCCTTCCAGTCCAGGCCAATTTTCAGCTTTCAGCGCCATTACACTTTAAATGACAATTGCGCGGTCATGCAACACTGTACCTGTATGAATTATTTTTTTTGCATTTTTTTGAGACAGATAAAGCTTTATTTTGGTGGTATTTATTCACCACTGGGATTTTTTTTTTTTTTTTGCTGTCCGGTCATTTATATACAGCAGCTGGACAGGAAGTGGTTAAATATATTAAAAATGAAACAAATGAATATAAAAGAAAAGCAGCTGACAAATAAAGGCAATATCACAAAATGGAAACTAAAGAAAATGCAGCGCTAATGAAAGAGGGAAAATTAGAAAATTATGAAGTCCAAATTAAAAATCTTGAAAAGTCCTCAAAACGTTCTAAAACAAAAATGTAGGAGAGTGATCTTGACCATATACACCAACACCATACACCCGGAAAAGGTGGCCCCCCCACCGGACACTTTGACCGTATACAGCAGTCAGTATGCGCACAGTGATGAAGAGTAGATATGATGAATATTTTCAATGGATATCGTCTCCCGGATGGAATAATGGCTCAGTGATGGAGAATCTTCATTAATACCGGTCAGGAAGCACCATATAGTAGGGACTCAAAAACGACAGTTGATCCATAGAGGAAATCCTCCTGTACATATAAAATGAGATTTCCACTTTAAGATTAATTATACTTCCAAGAAACTCCCATTCGATGATCAGAAAAGGAATATAGAACAGAAAAAGCTCATATTGTAGTAATTAATAAACATTTGGGCCAATTTATTAAAAGATCCACATTAACTATTAATAGAACCAGCATTGAATGAACAAAAGTTTCCAATACCCTTTTAGTTATTTTTTTTTTTTTCTTTTTGATTCAAACAGTATCTTTTTCACTTTGAACAGGCAAAATGACAGGTTCTCTTGTAAGGGCACTCCCACTCATTGATGACCTTGCCGCATTGCCCCATCACTCCATTTGTCTGTTGGAGCCTTGGGACATATCCAGTACTTCTGGGACCAGGGGAGCATGTGAACTTCTCGCTTTGGCCATTCCTGGGCAGCAATTTGCTACTTCAGTTTGATTGGCCTATCATATAAAACAGGCAGGGGCGGACTGGCCATTTGGAAACTTGGGCAGTGCCTGAGGGCCCAGGGACAGTAGGGGGCCCCATGAGATGCCCCTGCTACCTTTTTCATAGGCTTTTTTGAGTTTGGGCAAGGACACAGGGGCCCCATGAGTTGTCAGTCCACCCTTGAAAGCAGGGCTCGACAAATTTGTTTTGAATCTAGGAGCCAACTAAAAAAGTTAGGAGCCATTTCTTTTTAAATCATGTCTGGGATGTCAGACAATAGGAATTGCTCACGTTTGGTGCCAGGCCCGGACTGGGACAAAAAATAGGCCCAGGCATTTTAGAATGAGCAGCCCAGACTCTGTTGCAGTTCCCAACTTTTTTTTTTTTTTAACCTCCTGCCAAAACGAGTCATGAAACTGACCTGGAGCTCGCCCCCTTGTACCCTAGAGGGCACGTTGAATGAGAGCATGGCGACCTAAGCCATGTAGCCAGTCCACATTGTATTCATCCCTTGGAATGTTTGTGGTTGGTGGCCCACCCCTTTGCCGATGGTTAGAAGAACCCTGAAGCCATACAAGCTGTAGCTGTCAGCGTCTCTTGCGCATGCATGGTGGCATCCCTAGGACGCCAGAATGCCTCTTGTCCGTACATGCTGAGACAGGGATGTCAAACTGGCGGCCCTCCAGCTGTTACGAAACTACAAGTCCCATCATGCCTCTGTCTTTGGGATTCATACTTGAAACGGTCAATCTTGAAATGCCTCATGGGACTTGTAGAGCTGGAGGGCCGCCAGTTTGCACCCATGCGCGAAGAGGTATGGATAGGAGATTTAGCTGCAAGAATTTCAAATCCATGGGTGAGTGAGGCTACGTCATAGTGCCTGACAGAAGACGGCTGACAAAAGCCCAGGTGCAAGTCACCATGATGACTTGGCGCCTGGGATTTGTTGAGCCCTGAAGGATAGCCTTAGTGCCAAAAGGGGCCGGTGATTGAAGTATGTAGGCAGGTTTCTATAAGTAGGCTATTGCCAATTAGGAGTATTTGTGCTGCTCAGGTGGGGAAAAGGGTTAATGCTAGGTCTGCTGGTTTCCCAGGCTTTTCTGGGCCTACCCTCCTTCCTGTGGTATTCATAAATAGGGTGAAGGCAGGATCCATAGGAGTCAAGAAATCTGTGGGAGACTCAATAGAAACTGGCTTCAAGATTTGCATCAGCAAGATGTAAGTAGGAACCACCAGCAATGTACACTACCTTCAATGGATTTGCACCTGTACAGGCATGCCTGGGCAGCTCAAGAGCAATTAGATAGGAGGACTATGTTGCACTTTGTTCTTGTCTGTTACGGAAGTTTCCAGTAAAGTTCATTGTTTCATGGGAGGTTCATCAGCCACAACACAGAGATCCTCTAGCAACCTCTCAAGGAATACATGGGTTCCACAGAATCCGTGATTGAGGTTGACTGATACGAAAACCTGCACAATGGGACCTTGTAGGTACCTTCTGCCACCAGCGGCTGACCATGTGACCATATTAATTTGACCAAAGGGTCATGTTTATAAAATGTTAGCTGCATGATGTTTTCTAGTACGATGGGGCACTGACCTGAAACAAGTCTCCTGGAAGAGGGTGCAAAAATTTGCAGAAGGAAACCTCTGCAGTGGCAGCCTATGTGTCTCTCAACAAACGCTTTTCCTTTAACATAGAAGTGTATTTCTATTCACCATCTCCTTGACCAGAAATCTGTGGGAGACTCAATAGAAACTGGCTTCAAGGTTCTCAGCAACAAAATATAAGTAGGAACCACCAGCGTTGGACACTACCTTCTATGGACTTACACCTGTACAGGCATGCCTGGGCAGCTCAAGAGCAGTTAGATAGGAGGACTAGTAAAGTTCATTGTTTCATGGGAGGTTCATCAGCCACAACACAGAGAATCTTTAGCAACCTCTCAAGGAATCCATGGGTTCCACAGAATCCCTGGTTGAGGATGACTGATACAAAAACCTGCAGACCGGGACCTTGTAGGTACCTTCTGCCACCAGCAACTGACCATGTGACCATTTTAATTTGACCAAAGGGTCATGGTTATAAAATATTTTGACCAAAGGGTCATGGTTATAAAATGCTAGCTGCATGACGTTTTCTAGTACGATGGGGCACTGACCTGAAACAAGCCTCCTGGAAGAGGGTGCAAAAATTTGCAGAAGGAAACCTCTGCAGTGGCAGCCTATGTGTCTCTCAACAAACGCTTTTCCTTTAACATAGAAGTGTATTTCTATTCACCATCTCCTTGACCAGAAATCTGTGGGAGACTCAATAGAAACTGGCTTCAAGGTTTGCATCAGCAAGATGCAAGTAGGAACCACCAGCAATGGAAACTACCTTCTATGGACTTGCACCTGTACAGGCATGCCTGGGCAGCTCAAGAGCAGTTAGATAGGAGGACTATGTTGCACTTTGTTCTGGTCTGTTACGGAAGTTTCCAGTAAAGTTCATTGTTTCATGGGAGGTTCATCAGCCACAGCAGAGAGAACCTTTAGCAACCTCTCAAGGAATCCATGGGTTCCACGGAATCCCTGGTTGAGGATGACTGATACGAAAACCTGCACACTGGGACCTTGTAGGTACCTTCTGCCACCAGCAACTGACCATGTGACCATTTTAGTTTGACCAAAGGGTCATGGTTATAAAATGCTAGCTGCATGATGTTTTCTAGTACGATGGGGCACTGACCTGAAACAAGCCTCCTGGAAGAGGGTGCAAAAATTTGCAGAAGGAAACCTCTGCAGTGACAGCCTATGTGTCTCTCAACAAACGCTTTTCCTTTAACATAGAAGTGTATTTCTAGTCACCATCTCCTTGACCAGAAATCTGTGGGAGACTCAATAGAAACTGGCTTCAAGGTTTGCATCAGCAAGATGCAAGTAGGAACCACCAGCAATGGAAACTACCTTCTATGGACTTGCACCTGTACAGGCATGCCTGGGCAGCTCAAGAGCAGTTAGATAGGAGAACTATGTTGCACTTTGTTCTGGTCTGTTACGGAAGTTTCCAGTAAAGTTCATTGTTTCATGGGAGGTTCATCAGCCACAGCACAGAGAACCTTTAGCAACCTCTCAAGGAATCCATGGGTTCCACGGAATCCCTGGTTGAGGATGACTGATACGAAAACCTGCACACTGGGACCTTGTAGGTACCTTCTGCCACCAGCAACTGACCATGTGACCATTTTAATTTGACCAAAGGGTCATGGTTATAAAATAATTTGACCAAAGGGTCATGGTTATAAAATAATTTGACCAAAGGGTCATGGTTATAAAATGCTAGCTGCATGATGTTTTCTAGTACGATGGGGCACTGACCTGAAGCAAGTCTCCTAGAAGAGGGTGCAAAAATTTGCAGAAGGAGACCTCCGCAGTGGCAGCCTATGTGTCTCTCAACAAACGCTTTTCCTTTAACATAATGTGTTTTTCTATTCACCATCTCCTTGACCTCTGACCCCAGACCACCTTATTTTACTGTACGATTTCATTCCATTAACCCAGAGTCTTCTCCTGAGAATCCTCTCCATTACATTTAGTAAATTTTCCTTTTAACCTATTGATTAACACATTGGCCTTCATGACGGATGTGGAGCGTGTTTTTGTAGCGATAATTGGAGGGGTGCCAGGTTCGCTTCTATGCTGCAGGCAATATTTATGGTCGATGTTCTCCAAAGCTGGTCAACCAACGTCAAATCTTTCTCTTATTTTCTGATATTAAGGAGAATGTGGACTCATTCCATCAGATTCTTAGACCTACATATAAAAGATCGGCTTGTTTAATCATTTTATCAATGTGCATTGACGTGTTGGTCCAGCTAAAATGTATTTTTGTCTTTTATGGGTGAGGTGGACTTCCTGGGGCCGAACATGGATCGAAATTCAGCCGGATCAGCAGGGACCGGCCGACTCGAGATCCGTGTATGGGCAGGGAGGATGCTACTGATCGACTTCTGTACAACCAGCCTGTCGGGTTTTTCCCGATCGACAGCAACACTGATCGTTGTATTCTGATAGCGGGGAATGCTTCCTGCGTTCGGAATACAACTCCGCAGGAAGGATTCCCCCAACCACATTGAATGAGTGAATGGGGGGAATCAGGTTTTTTGTTTTTTTTTTTTATTTCAACCCGCTGGTTCAATGGGGAAAAAAATGTAATTTAGTATGGGCCTGCTTTAGACATTTCTCCACACTTCTGTCCCAGTGAGAACTCTACTCAGGTTGCCTTCTGTGTCCTGTGAGTAGAATTAGCATCACTTCCTGTTCTTCTGACACTGCAGGAAGTAAGAGGAAAATTGTGTAGACTAAAAGCTCTGAGATTGCTGCTAGGTACCACCATTTCGGATGTGATGTCAGCAGCTCAAGCATGCTCAGGTGTGTCACTCAAATGATACGCTATAGCAGTCACAGTCAGCTTTCTTGACATGGGGGGGTCCTCAACTGTAACCTCTGACATCTAAGGGCCACACATAAAATGTAATAAATGTTTAGTGTCAGAGACAGCGGGCTCACAACAGGATATAGTCCGACTATGAGCATGATGCAAGAAGTGGCCAGAAACCGTGTACACGATACAAGAGATGGTCAGAGACTGGACATGATGCGAGAGACGGTCAGAGACTGGACCTGATACGAGAGACGGTCAGAGACTGGACCTGATACGAGAGACGGTCAGAGACTGGACCTGATACGAGAGACGGTCAGAGACTGCGGACCTGATGCGAGAGACGGTCAGAGACTGGACCTGATGCGAGAGACGGTCAGAGACTGGACCTGATGCGAGAGACGGTCAGAGACTGGACCTGATGCGAGAGACGGTCAGAGACTGGACCTGATGCGAGAGACGGTCAGAGACTGCGGACCTGATGCGAGAGACGGTCAGAGACTGCGGACCTGATGCGAGAGACGGTCAGAGACTGGACCTGATGCGAGAGACGGTCAGAGACTGCGGACCTGATGCGAGAGACGGTCAGAGACTGCGGACCTGATGCGAGAGACGGTCAGAGACTGCGGACCTGATGCGAGAGACGGTCAGAGACTGCGGACCTGATGCGAGAGACGGTCAGAGACTGGACCTGATGCGAGAGACGGTCAGAGACTGCGGACCTGATGCGAGAGACGGTCAGAGACTGCGGACCTGATGCGAGAGACGGTCAGAGACTGCGGACCTGATGCGAGAGACGGTCAGAGACTGCGGACCTGATGCGAGAGACGGTCAGAGACTGCGGACCTGATGCGAGAGACGGTCAGAGACTGCGGACCTGATGCGAGAGACGGTCAGAGACTGCGGACCTGATGCGAGAGACGGTCAGAGACTGCGGACCTGATGCGAGAGACGGTCAGAGACTGCGGACCTGATGCGAGAGACGGTCAGAGACTGGGGACCTGATGCGAGAGACGGTCAGAGACTGGGGACCTGATGCGAGAGCCGGTCAGAGACTGGGGACCTGATGCGAGAGCCGGTCAGAGACTGGGGACCTGATGCGAGAGCCGGTCAGAGACTGGGGACCTGATGCGAGAGCCGGTCAGAGACTGGGGACCTGATGCGAGAGCCGGTCAGAGACTGGGGACCTGATGCGAGAGCCGGTCAGAGACTGGGGACCTGATGCGAGAGCCGGTCAGAGACTGGGGACCTGATGCGAGAGCCGGTCAGAGACTGGGGACCTGACCGTTCCCCATAGCAAGCTGTGAGGAGGCACCTGTACAGGCGTGTCCCTGACCCATGCTGTGTGCATCAATAGACACACACAGCACAGGCCCGGCCACATCCCCTCGCTCCCTCCTCACAGAATGTGACTGACAGCAGCGGGAGCCTATGGCTCTCACTATTTTCAGAGTCACCTGTGAGACCAGGAAAAGAGAACAGCGGCACTGAAGATGGGACAGCGCTCAAATGGCGAGAGGAATCGGGTAAATTTTTAGGGAGGGGGAAGGGCACAACAGATAGTAGGACCTTTTTTTGTTTTTTTTACCTTTTTTAAAGAAAAGTATTTAGACTTGTAGAACTCCTTTTTCACAAAATAATTTGGGAAAAATACTTAAAAGTAAGAACTTACCATACTTTTATTTTCTGTGCTTTTACATGCAATATTTTTATGTTGATGACAGGGACTCTTTATGGTGCATTAAAGGAAACCATAAGCAATCACCAGGATTTTTACTTCATTTTAGGTTCGGTTCATGTAGAATTTTTGCTTTTGAGCTGCAGGCATTACGTAAGATGAAAGTTCCTCGCAGACGCCGTCTTGTTCCTTATCTTTGTAGTTGGCGGTGGGAGGAGTTTGGCGTTTCATCAAACTGCATTGCCATTCACTATCATGATTACAAAGGAGCGGCTCTGTGCTCAGCCAGGCCTCATTTCCTGCTTTAATATATATTTATAATGACTAATATTTAAAAAAAACAATGTCTCTATTGTGTAATATGTACATAAGGGGAAGCCATATTGGTTTATGAAATGTGCTGCTTGCTCTGGTTAGTGCCTTATAGTGACTGTGCTTTACTGTTTTTTCTGTGCAAGTCTATTAGCATGCTCAGCCTTGTTCTAAAAAGGAGACTCTGTGTGACTAATTGATCTTGCCTCAGCAGCCTTTACCAGTACTACTCTACTTATCTAGCTACTGGGGGCATCTCAATGTGTCTGTATGAAATGCACAAGAGGGGATCCAAACCAATACTTGCAAATGTATTATTTGATTACATTTATTCATTTAACGTGTGAATCGGGACAATATCAAGTGACAGCATGCCACAGTGTTGTCACCCCGTGTACAGGGCAGTTGTGGATGGGGATGCAGTTAAATACACTTCAAAGCGAAACTTAGGGCTCATTTACATATAGCTCCGTGATTGGCAGTTTCCACACTGAACCGCTAGGGCACATACGCTATATTGCCAAAAGTATTGGGCCCCGCCCTGCAAGTCATGTGATTCAGGCGTCCCTATCCCCTCCATATCGTGATTTAGGTGTCCCAATCCCCTCCATATCGTGATTCAGGTGTCCCTATCCCCTCAATATCGTGATTCAGGTGTCCCTATCCCCTCCATATCGTGATTCAGGTGTCCCTATCCCCTCCATATCGTGATTCAGGTGTCCCAATCCCCTCCATATCGTGATTCAGGTATCCCAATCCCCTCCATATCGTGATTCAGGTGTCCCAATCCCCTCCATATCGTGATTCAGGTGTCCCAATCCCCTCCATATCGTGATTCAGGCGTCCCAATCCCCTCCAAATCATGTGATTCAGGCGTCCCAATCCCCTCCAAATCATGTGATTCAGGCGTCCCTATCCCCTCCATATCATGTGATTCAGGCGTCCCTATCCCCTCCATATCATGTGATTCAGGCGTCCCTATCCCCTCCATATCATGTGATTCAGGCGTCCCTATCCCCTCCATATCATGTGATTCAGGCGTCCCTATCCCCTCCATATCATGTGATTCAGGCGTCCCTATCCCCTCCATATCATGTGATTCAGGCGTCCCTATCCCCTCCAAATCGTGATTCAGGTGTTGCAATCCCCTCCATATCATGTGATTCAGGTGTTCCAATCCCCTCCATGGACACAGGTGTATACAATCAAGCCCCTAGGCATGCAGACTGCTTCTACAAACATTGGTGAAAGAATGGGTCGCTCTCAGGAGCTCAGTGACTCCAAGCGTGGTCCCGTGATAGGTGGCCACCTGGTCAATAAGTCCATCCGTGACATTTCCTGGCTACTAAATATTCCACGCTCAACTGTTAGTGGGATTATAACAAAGTGGAAGCAACTGGGAACAACAGCCACTCAGCCACCAAGTGGTAGGCCACGTCACATGACAGGGCGGGGTCAGCGCATGCTGAAGCGCACAGTGCGCAGAAGTCGCCAACTGTCTGAGTCAATAGCTAAAGACCTCCAAACTTGGTGTGGCCTTCAGATGAGCCCAACAACAATGCATAGAGAATTCATGGAATGGGTTTCCATGGCCGAGCAGCTGCATCCAAGCCTTCCATCACCAAGTGCAATGCAAAGTGTCGGCTGCCGTGGTGTAAAGCATGCCGCCACTGGACTCTAGAGCAGTGGAGACATGTTCTCTGGAGTAACCAATCATGCTTCTCTGTTTGGCAATCCGATGGATGTGTCTGGGTTTGGCGGTTTCCAGGAGAACGGTACTTGCCTGACTGCATTGTGCCAAGTGTAAAGTTTGCAAATTCATCTTCCTTTCAGACGCCATCGGAAACCGGCTATCTCTTCTTGGACCCCTGATGACACTCATGCGAAGAACGTGGAAGTGACAGCCAGCCCCGATATACATACTCAGGCGTCCAGCAAATTATTCTACCTATCAGACGCCATCGGAAACCAGCTGAGTATGTTTATCAGAGGCATGGCTGTCTCTTCCAAGTTCTTGTAGTACCATTGTGCATGTGCATCATCAGGGGTCCAGGAAGAGACCTCTAGCTTCCGATGAAGTCTGGTTGGAAGATGGAGGTGCAAGACCAAGAATTGGAGAGAGGTAGATTACCACTGATAAACATACTCGGGCGCCCAGCAAATTCAGTGGTAATCCGCCTCTCCACTTCTTGGTCCTGCACCTCCATGTTCCTCCCAGACATCATCGGAAGCCAGTTGTCTCTTCCTGGACCTCTGATGACACACATGTACAATGGTACTACAAGAACTTGGAAGAGACAGCAATGCCATTCATAAACATACTCAGGCACCCAGCAAATTCAATGGCATGGCTGTCTCTTACAAGTTCTTGTAGTACCAGTGTGCATGGGCGTCATCAGGGGTCCAGGAAGAGACATCTAGCTTTCGATTAAGGTCTGGTTGGAAGATGGAGGTGCAAGACCAAGAAGTGGAGAGGCGGATTACCCCTGAATTTGCTGGGCGCCTGAGTATGTTTATCAATGGCATGGCTGCCTCTTCCAAGTTCTTGTAGTACCACTGTGCATGTGCATCATCAGGGGTCCAGGAAGAGACCTCTAGCTTCCGATGAAGTCTGGCTGGAAGATGGAGGTGCAGAACCAAGAATCGGAGAGAGGTGGATTACCACTGAATTTTCTGGGTGCCTGAGTGTGTTTATGAATGGCATGTCTGTCTCTTCCAAGTTCTTGTAGTACCATTGTGCATGTGCATCATCAGGGGTCCAGGAAGAGACATCTAGCTTTCGATTAAGGTCTGGTTGGAAGATGGAGGTGCAAGACCAAGAAGTGGAGAGGCGGATTACCCCTGAATTTGCTGGGCGCCTGAGTGTGTTTATCAATGGCATGGTTGTCTCTTCCAAGTTCTTGTAGTACCATTGTGCATGTGCGTCATCAGGGGTCCAGGAAGAGACCTCTAGCTTCCGATGAAGTCTGGCTGGAAGATGGAGGTGCAGAACCAAGAATCGGAGAGAGGTGGATTACCACTGATTTTACTGGGCGCCTGAGTGTGTTTATCAATGGCATGGTTGTCTCTTCCAAGTTCTTGTAGTACCACTGTGCATGTGCGTCATCAGGGGTCCAGGAAGAGACATCTAGCTTCCGATGAAGTCTGGTTGGAAGATGGAGGTGCAGAACCAAGAATTGGAGAGAGGTGGATTACCACTGATAAACATACTCAGGCGCCCAGCAAATTCAGTGGTAATCCGCCTCTCCACTTCTTGGTCCTGCACCTCCCATCTTCCTCCCAGACATCATCGGAAGCCAGTTGTCTCTTCCTGGACCTCTGATGACACACATGTACAATGGTACTACAAGAACTTGGAAGAGACAGCAATGCCATTCATAAACATACTCGGGCACCCAGCAAATTCAATGGCATGGCTGTCTCTTCCAAGTTCTTGTAGTACCAGTGTGCATGGGCGTCATCAGGGGTCCAGGAAGAGACATCTAGGTCTGGAAGGAAGATGGGGGTACAGGACCAAGCACTGGAACAGTGGATTATTTCTTGATTTGCTAGCCGTGATAAACCACCAAAACCAGATAAGAAAGGATTCAAAGTAGGAAAAACAACAACATTGGGGTGCATTTCCTCTTTAAAATGTTTGCAGACCACAAATACGCCTCATTGTCCCTATTAATACTCCTTGATCCGGATCTGCTGCAAGCCCGTTACATAACGCCATAACCGTGTCCGCCAAGCGAAGGGTCTTCATAGACCTCGGCAGCGCCATTCAAGCATGGAACGTTTGCGAGTATGATGAATATCTTATAGCACCATTAAATATTGATCGGCGTGAAGCGGTCGTCGTCGCCTCGCAGAAACGGAAAGTTCCCATTGGCGAGACGAACGCCTGCCGTGCGGTAAATGGACTCTGTGTGGGATTCGCAGCTTTCCAACCACCAAATGGGAAACGGGGGGAGGGGGGGGGTGCAAGGGCTGGAAGATTGGACAAGTTGGCCTCATCGCTGAGCGCCTTTTGTCCTCGTCCCGTCTGCCTTGTCAGGACATGCCAGGAGCATACGGCTGGGAGGAAGAGTGTGGGATTCAGCGACCGCGTGCGATGGCTGCACCCACTCCTGGGCATATTGCGCCTGTTGATGTGCCATCTTCATTCAGAAGTCTAGAGCTGGCACGGCCCCCCCTCCCGCGCTCACCGCAGGGTGAAAGTGTAATCTTCTTATCGCACTCGCCCAATTTATTTAATGGAACACATGGGCAGACAGATGTTTGATTTATGGTTTAGAGCAAGGCTGGGTGAGTATGCTTCATGCGGTTTGAAGTGGACCTGTTTTAAAAGAAGCCATAGTAACAGAAAACTTTAAATAAAAAAAAAAAACAAAAAAAACAAACCTGTATAAGGGCTAAATAAAATAAGGGGCGATACCGGTCTTAGAACGTTTTTTTATAACCATAAATCACCAGCGCCAAAAAAATAAATAAATAATTACACAAATGAAAAAATAAAACAAAATTAAATGCTGCTGTACATAAGTGTAGCTTACGCCAAAAAATTAACAAACAGCGCAAAATAATTTGTTATAATTTCTAAATCAATATATAAATAATAAATTCAATATAAAATATAGTCCCACTCCACAATTCGTGAAAAAATTATATATAATTATATATAAAAAAAATATATATTTATAAATAAATATATAAGCGTGAAAATATAAAAAATCCTAAAGTAAACATGTTTGTGATATCATTTTAGAACATTTTTTTTACCGTACAACCGTAATGCATTAAGGTTAAAAAAAAAAAAAAAAAAAGGTTAAGGCTTTAGAACTTGTTTAAGCCCGGGTTCACATATGTGCGGTGCGGTATATCGCATATCGTATATCGCATGTGATTCGCACAGGAACCGCACCGCATTCCTGTACAGATCACATGTGATTTGTGTGCGGTGCGATCGGAGTTGTACATTGTATGGCTCTAATCCAGGGGTGGGCAAACTTTTTGACTTGAGGGCCGCAATGGGTTCATATATTGGACCCGGGGGCCGGACCAAGAGTAGATGAATGATGTGTATGTGTCATCCATAGTAAGTATAGTAATATTCCCCCATAGTAAGCATAGTAATTAATCCCCCATATAGTAATTCATCCCCCCCTATAGGAATTCATCCCCCCCTATAGTAATTCATCCCCCCTATAGTAATTCATCCCCCATATAGTAATTCATCCCCCATATAGTAATTCATCCCCCATAGTAATTCATCCTCCATACACAGTCAGGTCCATAAATATTGGGACATGGACACAATTCTAACATTTTTGGCTCTATACACCACCACAATGGATTTGAAATGAAACGAACAAGATGTGCTTTAACTGCAGACTGTCAGCTTTAATTTGAGGGTATTTACATCCAAATCAGGTGAACGGTGTAGGAAGTACAACAGTTTGCATATGTGCCTCCCACTTGTTAAGGGACCAAAAGTAATGGGACAGAATAATAATCATAAATCAAACTTTCACTTTTTAATACTTGGTTGCAAATCCTTTGCAGTCAATTGCAGCCTGAAGTGTGGAACGCATAGACATCACCAGACGCTGGGTGTCATCCCTGGTGATGCTCTGCCAGGCCTCTACTGCAACTGTCTTCAGCTCCTGCTTGTTCTTGGGGCATTTTCCCTTCAGTTTTGTCTTCAGTAAGTGAAATGCTCAATCGGATTCAGGTCAGGTGATTGACTTGGCCATTGCAGAACATTCCACTTCTTTCCCTTAAAAAACTCTTTGGTGTCTTTTGCAGTCTGCTTTGGGTCATTGTCCATCTGCACTGTGAAGCGTCCAATGAGTTGTGAAGCATTTGGCTGAATATGAGCCGATAATATTCCCGAAACACTTCACAATTCATCCGGCTGCTTTTGTCAGCAGTCACATCATCAATAAATACAAGAGAAGCAGTTCCATTGGCAGCCATACATGCCCACGCCATGACACTACCACCACCATGATCACTGATGAGGTGGTATGCTTAGGATCATGAGCAGTTCCTTCTCCATACTCTTCTCTTCCCATCACTCTGGTACAAGTTGATGTCGGTCTCATCTGTCCATAGGATGTTGTTCCAGAACTGTGAAGGCTTTTTTAGATGTCATTTGGCAAACTCTAATCTGGCCTTCCTGTTTTTGAGGCTCACCAATGGTTTCCATCTTGTGGTGAACCCTCTGTATTCACTCTGGTGAAGTCTTCTCTTGATTGTTGACTTTGACACACATACACCTACCTCCTGGAGAGTGTTCTTGATCTGGTCAGCTGTTGTGAAGGGTGTTTTCTTCACCAGGGAAAGAATTCTTCGCTCATCCACCACAGTTGTTTTCCGTGGTCTTCCGGGTCTTTTGGTGTTGCTGAGCTCACCGGTGCATTCCTTCTTTTTAAGAATGTTCTAAACAGTTGTTTTGGCCACGCCTAATGTTTTTGCTATCTCTCTGATGGGTTTGTTTTGTTTTTTCAGCCTAATGATGGCTTCACTGATAGTGACAGCTCTTTGGATCTCATCTTGAGAGTTGACAACAACAGATTCCAAATGCAAATAGCACACTTGAAATGAACTCTGGACCTTTTATCTGCTCATTGTAATTGGGATAATGAGGGAATAACACACACCTGGCCATGGAACAGCTGAGAAGCCAATTGTCCCATTACTTTTGGTCCCTTAATAAGTGGGAGGCACATATGCAAACTGTTGTAATTCCTACACAGTTCACCTGATTTGGATGTAAATACCCTCAAATTAAAGCTGACAGTCTGCAGTTAAAGCAAATCTTGTTCATTTCATTTCAAATCCATTGTGGTGGTGTATAGAGCCAAAAATGTTAGAATTGTGTCGATGTCCCAATATTTATGGACCTGACTGTAGTAATTCATCCCCCCATATAGTAATTCATCCCCCATATAGTAATTCATCCCCCATATAGTAATTCATCCCCCATATAGTAATTCATCCCCCATATAGTAATTCATCCCCCATATAGTAATTCATCCCCCATAGTAATTCATCCCCCATAGTAATTCATCCCCCATATAGTAATTCATCCCCCATATTAATTCATCCCCCATATTAAGCCCCCATATAGTAATTCATCCCCCATATTAAGCCCCCATATAGTAATTCATCCCCCCTATAGTAATTCATCCCCCCTATAGTAATTCATCCCCCCTATAGTAATTCATCCCCCTAATAGTAATTCATCCCCCCTATAGTAATTCATCCCCCCTATAGTAATTCATCCCCCCTATAGTAATTCATCCCCCCTATAGTAATTCATCCCCCCTATAGTAATTCATCCCCCCTATAGCAATTCATCCCCCCTATAGTAATTCATCCCCCCTATAGCAATTCATCCCCCATATAGCAATTCATCCCCCATATAGTAATTCATCCCCCATAGTAATTCATCCCCCATATAGTAATTCATCCCCCATATTAAGTCCCCAAGTCCCCCCTGTGTCAATTCACTTACCTTTGCTCCGCGCGTTCCTCTCGCCATGTTCCCGCGCCGTTCCGGTGTAGCATGAAATTCTGTCTCCTATGAGGATCTGTCCCCCTCGACGTATCTGCGCATGTGCCAGTTTCAGGCATTAGCAGCCGATCGGCGATCTCCGGCACATGCGCAGATACGTCGAGGGGGACAGATCCTCATAGGAGACAGATTTTCATGCTGCACCGGTCTTCAGGGCGGACTGTGAGAGGAGCCTATCGGGAACCTAGCTCCGTGGGCCAAATTAAAAGGCCCGCCGGGCCGTAGTTTGCCCATTGGTGCTCTAATCGCACAGCACCCGCATCAAAAACGTACAGGGCTTTTGGATCCGCACTAGAATCGGATCACACGGGTATTTACATCTATGCGATCTGATTCTGCACATCGCAACCGCGCTTTTCGGGGCGTTGTTAACTTGTTAACACGCTCGCAGCGGTTCGTATGAACTGGGTGCGATTCTGATGTGATGCGGAATTCGCACTGAAACCGCTGCAAATTCCGCACCGCATCAGTGTGAACCCGGGCTAAAGTGTAATTTTGCCTGTTCATAGAAAATGAAAATGCAAACGAACGCACATCTGCACCCCCACCCGGTCTCCGCTGCACTTGCCTCCCTGGGGGATTAGCTGTCACCGCCATGCCGCCAGTCCAGTAGGAAAGCCTCACTCTTCTTCCCCATGTTTCCCTAGGATGGATCAGAGCAATTATGACTGGTCAGAGTGGTCACGTGCCAGCAGGTGACCAATCAGGGCTTCTGGACAGGTCAGAGGGATTCTAAGGAAAGCTGGGAAAGATAGGTGGGGCTTTCAAATTCCTAGACCAAGGTCCGTGTCAAACTGGCGGCCCTCCAGCTGTTGCCAAACTACAAGTCCCATGAGGCATTGCAAGATTGACAGTTACAAGCCAAAGGCTGAGGCATGATGGGACTTGTAGTTTTGCAACAGCTGGAGGGCCACCAGTTTGACACCCCTGCCCTAGACAAATGCACCGGCCACATAGACACGGACAGCTGAGCACCCACGGAGGTAGGTGCAGCTGGGACCTGGGGGTGTGGGATCATCTCCTGTACTGTGTCCGCAGTCTCTGGTCATCTCCTGTACTGTGTCCGCAGTCTCTGGTCATCCCCTGTACCGTGTCCGCAGTCTCTGGTCATCCCCTGTACCGTGTCCGCAGTCTCTGGTCATCCCCTGTACCGTGTCCGCAGTCTCTGGTCATCTCCTGCACTGTGTCCGCAGTCTCTGGTCATCTCCTGCACTGTGTCCGCAGTCTCTGGTCATCCCCTGAACTGTGTCCGCAGTCTCTGGTCATCCCCTGAACTGTGTCCGCAGTCTCTGGTCATCCCCTGAACTGTGTCCGCAGTCTCTGGTCATCCCCTGAACTGTGTCCGCAGTCTCTGGTCATCCCCTGAACTGTGTCCGCAGTCTCTGGTCATCCCCTGAACTGTGTCCGCAGTCTCTGGTCATCCCCTGAACTGTGTCCGCAGTCTCTGGTCATCCCCTGAACTGTGTCCGCAGTCTCTGGTCATCCCCTGAACTGTGTCCGCAGTCTCTGGTCATCCCCTGAACTGTGTCCGCAGTCTCTGGTCATCTCCTGTACTGTGTCCGCAGTCTCCGGTCATCCCCTGAACTGTGTCCGCAGTCTCTGGTCATCCCCTGAACTGTGTCCGCAGTCTCTGGTCATCCCCTGTACTGTGTCCGCAGTCTCTGGTCATCCCCTGTACTGTGTCCGCAGTCTCTGGTCATCCCCTGTACTGTGTCCGCAGTCTCTGGTCATCCCCTGTACTGTGTCCGCAGTCTCTGATCATCTCCTGTACTGTGTCCGCAGTCTCTGGTCATCCCCTGTACTGTGTCCGCAGTCTCTGGTCATCCCCTGTACTGTGTCCGCAGTCTCTGGTCATCCCCTGTACTGTGTCCGCAGTCTCTGGTCATCCCCTGTACTGTGTCCGCAGTCTCTGGTCATCTCCTGTACTGTGTCCGCAGTCTCTGGTCATCTCCTGTACTGTGTCCGCAGTCTCTGGTCATCTCCTGTACTGTGTCCACAGTCCATTGGTTCAGAATATTTTTTTTCTTTTCGATGAACTACCACAGTGTTCCACAGCTTTTTTTTGTTTTCTTTTAAATATAGAAAAGATGAATTTAGCCCTTAAAGATGACAATTTGGATTGCTTCCTTTTTTTTTTTTTTTTTTGTGTTTTTTTTTTTTTTGCATTAAACCATATTTTGTTGCATAAGGTGCTTCTGCAAAATATTTAAGCGTGGGTTTTTTTTTTGTTTTCTTTACACACAACATTTTTCCATATTTTGTGGGGTTTTTATTTTATTTTTTTTCTCTCCTCCAACATAAAGGTGTCCCGTTTAGCTTTTTCTGATTTTGTGCTTTGAAATATTTAAATTGCATTGAGCAAAATGTTACCGTAGGAGTTGTTCAGTTACAAAATAAAGGAATCAGACAAAGGGGTGAATACTGTGGCAGGGCTCAGTAAATTAGGAAACATTAAATGAAAAATGAACAAAGCATATCCTACTGTAGTGTGTACTAGCCTCAACTCAAAGCACTGAGTGTGATTTCTGGCTTTTCTTTCCTCCCTCTGCCATATCCATGAGTCGCTTCTGACATCCGACAATCCCAGGAGATGGCCCTGCCCCCCTCCAGCACACAGCAGGTGATTGACAACCTTGACTGTGCATGTTTCCCTATGAGACTGTGTCTTTGTCTCCTCCACTCAGGTCTCAGATTATACTCAGCTCCCTGATCTATGCTGTGCAGTGTGTGACATCAGATCCTCGCCCTCTGCCTTCTGAAGCTAAGAAAAGCTTTGTAAATTCTGGACTTTTAGTGGATATAGAGAAGAGAGGGCTACAGATAAACAGGTACAACTTATGTAGGAGGATTTGTTTCATCTCTGTGTATCACCTGAGGACAGTCACTGCATTGGGGATATGGAAGGATTTACAACCACTTTTAGCTGCTTGCTGACCCACTCACAGTAGATGTACTGCAAACGGGTGGCACGGGGGCCCCCTGCTGGCCCGTGCTGCGATTGGACACCGCACAAGTTTGTTAGCCAATGATTTTGGCTGAAACTTGCTGATCGGCTGGGGCCAATCACAGCAAAGTGTTCTCTTTAGACAAACGCACAGAACAGCAATCTGTCTGTTTTCTTCTCCCTGAAATCAACTCTGAATTCAGGGAGAAAAATCAGACAGATCTATTAGTAAGAGCCGCACAGAGTTAACCCCTTGATTGCCCCTTGACGTTAACCCCTTCCCAGTCAATTCCATTAGTACAGTAATAGCACTGATAGCTAGCGCCAGATTGCCGTCCACACTATCAAAGTCCCACTATAAGTCGCTGATCACCGCCATTACTAGTCTGTACAGATCAGTATCTTTATCAGGATCAGAACTATACTAGTCCCCTATTAGTGTTCCCAAAAATGTCGTTTTTCATCGCCAAAGACATGTAGCAGAGTGCATTTTGGCCTCAATTTATATAAAAATTCGATTTTATTGGATATTTTTTTATAACAGAAAGTAGAATATATATATTCTTTTCCAGCCTATTACTCCTTTAAATACCCCAGTGAGCACCCCCCCCCCCGCCCCCGAGTCTCGTACGTCTTCTCTGACTGTTGGTTGTACGCGTGTGACTGCTCATTGAAGCTACAATGTAACTCTCACACCTCATTTGTCTCGGCACGGCGTCCCGGTTATTTTTGGTTCCCATCTTGATGTGCATTAATGCAGATGTCTGTACCGGCCTCTCTGCCAACCGCCGTCAGCAACTGGATCTGCTTGTGAACCTGAATAAGACGGTCCGCGGCGGCTCTGGAGCGCAGGGGTCCGGGAATCCTTGTCTGGATCTCCTTCCTTTCTTCCTTTGTTTTTGGTATCTTTTTTTTTTTTTGTTTTTTGGTATCTTTTTTGTATTGTTGTATCTTTTTTTTTTTTTTTTTTTTTTTGGTATCTTTTTGTTGTTTTTTGGTATCTTTTTTGTATTGTTGTATCTTTTTTTTTTTTTTTTGTTTTTTGGTATCTTTTTGTTGTTTTTTGGTATCTTTTTTGTATTGTTGTATCTTTTTTTTTTTTTTGTTTTTTTGGTATCTTTTTTGTATTGTATCTTTTTTTTTTTTTTTTTTGGTATCTTTTTGTTGTTTTTTGGTATCTTTTTTGTATTGTTGTATCATTTTTTTTTTTTTGTTTTTTGGTATCTTTTTGTTGTTTTTTGGTATCTTTTTTGTATTGTTGTATCTTTTTTTTTGTTTTTTGTTTTTTGGTATCTTTTTTGTATTGTATCTTTTTTTTTTTTTTTTTTTTTTTTTTTTTTTAGTATCTTTTTCTTTTTTTTTTTAAATGTGAGTTTGCCCCCGTGCTGCCATTTGCTGGTTGCTAGCTTGTTGAACTTTTTCTGGAAAAGCCTGTCTGACCGGATTGCATTTTCGAAAACTGCTTTTCATTGACATCAGGAATCTGTAAGGACAGACGCGGGAGCTGCCATTTGCTGAGCTGTCATCCTCGATCTTCGGTGAATCGGGGACCCGTTGCGGGAGTGATCGGTATGTTCTGGGTTCCTGAACGTTAAATCTGAACTCCTGCTTTCCCTTTTGGTCTTGCACAGCTTGCTGTGATTTCACTGCACACTGCGAGCTTCTCACAATGTGCATTGGAAGCTGCAGCAAGTTGATCGGAGCCCGCCTCATTTCCTGGGTGCAGGACGTCCAGCATCATCCGGCCCATGGGTGCGCAACCCTCCTCCTGACCAGGAGGTCTGCTGTGATTTCACTGCACACTGCGAGCTGCTCACAATGTGCATTGGAAGCTGCAGCAAGTTGATCGGAGCCCGCCTCCTTTCCTGGGTGCAGGACGTCCAGCATCATCTGGCCCATGGGTGCGCAACCCTCCTCCTGACCAGGAGGTCTGCTGTGATTTCACTGCACACTGCGAGCTTCTCACAATGTGCATTGAAAGCTGCAGCAATTCCATCGGAGCCCGCTTCATTTCCTGGGTGCAGGACGTCCAGCATCATCTGGCCCATGGGTGCGCAACCCTCCTCCTGACCAGGAGGTCAGCTGTGATTGCACTGCACACTGCGAGCTTCTCACAATGTGCATTGAAAGCTGCAGCAAGTTGATCGGAGCCCGCCTCATTTCCTGGGTGCAGGACGTCCAGCATCATCCGGCCCATGGGTGCGCAACCCTCCTCCTGACCAGGAGGTCTGCTGTGATTTCACTGCACGCTGCGAGCTGCTCACAATGTGCATTGAAAGCTGCCGCAAGTCCATCGGAGCCCGCCTCATTTCCTGGGTGCAGGACGTCCAGCATCATCCGGCCCATAGGTGCTCAACCCTCCAGCTGATGCAGAACTACAAGTCCCATCATGCCTCTGCCTTTAGGAGTCATGCTTGTACCTGTCGGCCTTGCAATGCCTCATGGGACTTGTAGTTGTGCAACATCTGGGGGGCCACAGGTTGAGCACCCATGATCTAGCCTTCCCACCCCTTCCATTCATTGGCTTTAGGTTTTTCGTCATGAAGGCTCAGTATCAGGCGTGGGCATTGCCATGCAAATACGGCCTGCCTAGGAATGTTCACTCCTCCAGGAAGACATTCCACCCATCAAGGCGTTTTGATATTTGCATAACTCCTGCCATGATCCAGCCTCCTGCTCCCATGTGGTCTGAGGGCTCTTGAGAGGGTGGGTGCTATGATGTTTTAAAGCAAGCTGCTGGCCCCTCACACCAGCCATGATCAGTCTGTGCATTGCATAGAGAAGAACAGAGACCCAGTCATGGAATCGCTAAGTTTAAAATGAGGTATACAGTGTAAACATATTGTCAGGGTGTCTGGAGAGACAAAAAGATGTTCCATTTTGGATCAGGAAGTCCTGGATGCTCCTTCGCAGTCACTGCCTGGGTACTGGGTGGTGCCTTCGAGCCACCTTGGGGACTCTTCCTCGTTCCTCTTCCTGCTGTTTCTGGGGATTCTTCTGTGACTCTTGTGTACTGCCTGAACCTCCGTCGGATATCTGAGTGCGATAGGATTCTGTTCTGGGAAGAATTGAACGTTCCCATGGATGGCGCTGAATGTGGTCACCTATGTGCTACTCCTTTCCTGATTGGCAGAAAGTTGCTGGATGACCCTATATTCCTCTGCTCCAGAGGAATAGTGTCCCATCATTGATATCAGTGGGAGGAATAGTGCCCCATCATTGGTGTCAGTGGGAGGAATAGTGCCCCATCATTGGTGTCAGTGGGAGGAATAGTGCCCCATCATTGGTATCAGTGGAAGGAATAGTGCCCCATCATTGGTGTCAGTGGGAGGAATAGTGCCCCATCATTGGTATCAGTGGGTGGAATAGTGCCCCATCATTGGTGTCAGTGGGAGGAATAGTGCCCCATCATTGGTGTCAGTGGGAGGAATAGTGCCCCATCATTGGTGTCAGTGGGAGGAATAGTGCTCCATCATTGGTGTCAGTGGGAGGAATAGTGCCCCATCATTGGTATCAGTGGGAGGAATAGTGTCCCATCATTGGTGTCAGTGGGAGGAATAGTGCCCCATCATTGGTGTCAGTGGGAGGAATAGTGCCCCATCATTGGTGTCAGTGGGAGGAATAGTGCCCCATCATTGGTGTCAGTGGGAGGAATAGTGCCCCATCATTGGTGTCAGTGGGAGGAATAGTGCCCCATCATTGGTGTCAGTGGGAGGAATAGTGCCCCATCATTGGTGTCAGTGGGAGGAATAGTGCCCCATCATTGGTGTCAGTGGGAGGAATAGTGCCCCATCATTGGTGTCAGTGGGAGGAATAGTGCCCCATCATTGGTGTCAGTGGGAGGAATAGTGCCCCATCATTGGTGTCAGTGGGAGGAATAGTGCCCCATCATTGGTATCAGTGGGAGGGGGGGGGGGGGGGTGTTGAGCCCCTGAAATGTATTTTGGCTTTTGTTGCAGAATAAAGTCTTTTACCGACTGTCCTAGCGATATATATATACACACACACGGGAGTACCACACTAGTTAGGACAGTCGATAAAATACTTTATTCTGCAACAAAAGCCAAAACACACACATTTTATATTATATATACATAATATTTTATAGGTACCGTATTTGCCGGCGTATAAGACGACCCCCCTACTTTTCCTGCTAAAATGTAGTGTTTGGGCTATACTCGCCGTATAAGACTACCCCTCTTCCAATGCACACCAGTGGGAGGAATAGTGCCCCATCATTGATGTCAGTGGGAGGAATAGTGCCCCATCATTGGTATCAGTGGG